>NC_052325.1:25062618-25187315 GCF_016432855.1 Salvelinus namaycush | reverse complement strand
CCCTACAGGGAACAGTCACACCAGCCTCTCACCAGGCTCCCTACAGGGGACAGTCACACCAGCCTCCCTACAGGGGACAATCACACCAGGCTCCCTACAGGGGACAGTCACACCAGCGGTGGACTCGCACCAACCTGTCACTTCAAAAGCACTCAATGGTCTTGGAGTCTCTGCATTTGCACTTTATATTTATTGTCTCTCATGTCATGTCTCTCTCTCTCTGTGTGTGTGTTTGGTGGTAGAGAATGTGTCCCCTCCTGTCCCACTGTGAACCAGAGGTGGGAACAGGATGATACTCTTCTCATCAATTAGCTAAAGAAAACGTATACTTAAAAACTGGAAATCAGTCAATCCCCCGTAGTTCACGCAATGTAATGGTCTAATACTTTATGATCAAAATGGAGAGAGTGTGGGCGACAGAGAGAAACAGAATGGTGCAGTTTGAGACCATGTAGCAGAAAGTGATGCGGGCGCTGGAGATACGGGTGGGGGCTAGTGGGTCTGGACAGATGTGATGTAGTGATGTTTGTATGATGTAGTCGTTTGTATGTGTATGTTTTGTATTGTTTATAAAATATCCAATTAAATTGTATAAAATAATACAATAACATTTTAAAAATAAAGAATGAGGTGAATCAGCAGACTTGTCTCTTCAGTTTTCCTACAAGTTGGTGTTTGGGCATTCTAGTCATTCTAGTAAAATATGTATTTGTTTACAGACATGTTGTGTTTGAATAAGTGTTAGTCTCAGTCTGTCTCTATGTGTGTCTGTGTGTGCATGAATAGTTGAAAAAGAGAAGACGTGTGACAGTGGCTGAATAGAACAGATTCAACACAACTGATGTTAGCCTTTGTATTGATGAGGATTCTCTGCCCTCTTGATTTGGTGGAAGAAAGAGAGCAGTAGCCCATGTTGACACAGGAGAATGTGGCTGCTTGCTTTGTGCAGCCATAACATTCCCACCACTGTCTGTCTGTAGTGGTGCTGCCTACAACCAAATTCAGGGTCTATCTCCATAGCAAGTCCTCCAGTCATCCCTATTTGAATTGGTCCACCTGTTTTTGTATTTGCTCCCTAATAACGGTATTACAACTAATTCCTCAGAACTAGCAGAGAAGGAGGCACCAGTCTACAGTTTATCTCTGATCGTCATGGCTCTAAACTCCAGCTACAGGCACTTTCTCAACAAGTGAATCAAAGTGTAAGTGCTTGCTTAGTGGCATACAACATAGCAGAGGAAGAGGATACACATCTAGAGTCTAGGTTCTACATAGCAGAGGAAGAGGATACACATCTAGAGTCTAGGTTCTACATAGCAGAGGAAGAGGATACACATCTAGAGTCTAGGTTCTACATAGCAGAGGAAGAGGATACACATCTAGAGTCTAGGTTCTACATAGCAGAGGAAGAGGATACACATCTAGAGTCTAGGATCTACATAGCAGAGGAAGAGGATACACATCTAGAGTCTAGGTTCTACATAGCAGAGGAAGAGGATACACATCTAGAGTCTAGGTTCTACATAGCAGAGGAGAGGTACACATCTAGAGTCTAGGTTCTACATAGCAGAGGAAGAGGATACACATCTAGAGTCTAGGTTCTACATAGCAGAGGAAGAGGATACACACCTAGAGTCTAGGTTCTACATAGCAGAGGAAGAGGATACACATCTAGAGTCTAGGTTCTACATAGCAGAGGAAGAGGATACACATCTAGAGTCTAGGTTCTACATAGCAGAGGAAGAGGATACACATCTAGAGTCTAGGTTCTACATAGCAGAGGAAGAGGATAACATCTAGAGTCTAGGTTCTACAAGCAGAGGAAGAGGATACACATCTAGAGTCTAGGTTCTACATAGCAGAGGAAGAGGATACACATCTAGAGTTCAGTTTACATAGCAGAGGAAGAGGATACACATCTAGAGTCTAGGTTCTACATAGCAGAGGAAGAGGATACACATCTAGAGTCTAGGTTCTACATAGCAGAGGAAGAGGATACACATCTAGAGTCTAGGTTCTACATAGCAGAGGAAGAGGATACACATCTAGAGTCTAGGTTCTACATAGCAACGCAGAGCTTTAGCCAACTGCCAGGGTTGTACAGGCAACGTTTTCTCTCGCCTTCTTTTCTTTTCAAGTGAGAAAAATATCCTGTTAATTGACAACGCGGGAGGGACAAGATTTCTGACCCTCACACAGAGGTTTCCGTAGAAACTTTGGAAGGCTATTTTGTTCCAATTTGCTCTGTGGTGTTAACTTAAGATCAGAAGCCAAAAGGCCAAATGGTAACTGTACAGTATATTAGCCTGCAAGTTTGATTAATCCAGCTGGAAGGTATATACTGTATCTTTGGCAGATTTATATTCATGAAGTCTATAAATTAAACTACAGTAAATTTGCCTTTAAATGTCAGCCTACACTATTTGGTTTACTTGAAAAACTTTAACTGCAATGAACTTGTTTGAGATTTAGTTGGGGTTGGGGAGCCATCTTTTCTCTGTCCCTTTCTCCCTTCACCCACCCCACCCCATGAAACCTAAGAAACTCCAGTTTAAATGCCATTCCAGGTCCGCACTCTCACCTCCATTGTAAAAGTTGGCGGTGTGTGTACGGGAGTGTGTGTGGTTCTTTGTGGCACTCCACACTACTTATGGGAAGGAGACGAACGACTGGTGTGAATTGAAAGACTCACCCCTCCCCCGTCTCTGTCTCTCCTCTCTCTCTCTCTCTCTCTCTCTCTCTCTCTCCATGAAATAGGTTTCTAAAGGGTACAACAGTCCTCTCAGCCCATCCCTGTAGCCGCAGGACCATGTGCCAGTGATGACTAGCTGGTGAGTACTGTGCTTCGTTCTCTTCTGCTACAGTTTGATCAAGTTTAAAACTTTATCATCCGTTTTTGGGGTTAAAATGGAAATATGTCTTTGGGATGGCGCATGCGCGTATGGATGGGACGCACTGGGAGATAGTAGCTCAGTTTTGTACCATCAAAACTGTGATTATATGTAGAAGCCAGACAACATAGTTTAAATCAGGCCCTTAAAATCGATAGATGAATATATCCCCAAGTAACTGGGAGAGAGTGAGCGGTGCATTATACACAACAACGATCTGTGTGTAAAGATACACTGAGACTCGGCCACAACAAGCCATGGCTTCTCTTGGAGGAAAAGACAAAGAACAACTTGGAGATGCAAATGAGAGCAGCGTACAGCTGAAGGATATCCAGGAAAACATGGTTTCAATGCTCTTAATACTCACCAAAAGAAACAAACTGTTACAATCTGTAGTTAAAAAAGTGTATTTGCTCAATAGGGAAGTAGAGCCTATCTTGTCAGACATGTATATACAGGATGGGCACGTGGACGATCAAGACAACAAAATTGGCCTTCTGGAAACAAAGGTGCAAACTTTAGAAGATTAGCTGGATCAGCTAGAAAACAGATTGAGACAAAATAATATATGAATATTGTCCCTACTGGAAGACAAGGACAAAGGGGACCTTTCCAGCTACGTGATCAAACTGATATCGGAGGAGCTTGGCGCGGATGTATCACCAGAGGATATGGAGCGATGCCATCGGATCGGCGTGAGGCAGAAGAACTCTAGATACCCTCGCATGGTAATATTTAAGCTTTGGAACTATCAGATCAAAGTCAACATTCTGAGGGCACAGTGGGGGAAAGGAGATCAAGATCCAGGGCCAGTCCCTTTGATTCATCCAGGACATGTCTACTAGGCTGAGTTAAAGGCCTGAACAGGCTGCAGGAAACCTTTCCAGTTGAAAGAGAGCCCAGTGCCCTGAGGAGAGGTGGAAAAAACACACTAGGCTACATACAGTGATGCCCAAGACCAGCTTATCGTAAATTGAGAAAATATTCCTTCCAATACAATCTGAACTCTATTGTCCCCAAGTAACTGTTCTTCTCCAGGAAGTAACAATATAATTAGCCTATGCCAATGAGATACATGGACACTGAAAGGACAATATAAAAGAGAATGTAAGTCAATAATAGTCAAAAATTGGTCTATGGATGCGTGCGCGTGTGCGTGCGCGCGCGCATGTGTGTGTGTGTGTGTGTGTGTGTGTGTGTGTGTGTGTGTGTGTGTGTGTATGGGTATGTATCTGTGCATATGAATGGGAGAATGAAGGAGGGTGAATATGTGTAGGATGGCGGGGGAGAATGGGTGTGCTGAGGCACAGATATATGTTGTGTGCGAATGAAGGAGAATGGGTGTGCTGAGGCACAGATATATGTTGGTTATTACTGTATTGTCGGAACTAGAAGCACAAGCATTTCACTACACTCGCATTAACATCTGCTAACCATGTGTATGTGACAAATAAAATTCGATTTGATTTGATTTGATGTTGTGTGTGAATGAAGGAGACTGGATAAGTAAGTAGATGTATAGAGGGTTGTAAATGTGTTTGAGAAGAAGGGGGGGAGAAAGAAAGAGGTTGGGATAAACTTGGCCTGGGTGGGTAAGGATGGGAGGGTGGGGCAAGCTTGACTTGGGGAGACAAGGGGGAGTAAAGATGGGAGGTGGGGATAAGCTTGGCTTGGGTGGGATAAAGGGGGAGTAAAGATGGGAGGTGGGGATAAGCTTGTCTTGGGGGGACAAGGGGGAGTAAAGATGGGAGGTGGGGATAAGCTTGTCTTGGGGGGGACAAGGGGGAGTAAAGATGGGAGGTGGGGATAATCTTGTCTTGGGGGGACAAGGGGGAGTAAAGATGGGAGGTGGGGATAAGCTTGTCTTGGGGGGACAAGGGGGAGTAAAGATGGGAGGTGGGGATAAGCTTGTCTTGGGGGGACAAGGGGGAGTAAAGATGGGAGGTGGGGATAAGCTTGTCTTGGGGAGACAAGGGGGAGTAAAGATGGGAGGTGGGGATAAGCTTGTCTTGGGGGGGCAGGGGGGAGTAAAGATGGGAGGTGGGGATACGTTTGTCTTGGGGGGACAAGGGGGAGTAAAGATGGGAGGTGGGGATAAGCTTGTCTTGGGGGGGCAAGGGGGAGTAAAGATGGGAGGTGGGGATAAGCTTGTCTTGGGGGGGGCAAGGGGGAGTAAAGATGGGAGGTGGGGATAAGCTTGTCTTGGGGGGACAAGGGGGAGTAAAGATGGGAGGTGGGGATAAGCTTGTCTTGGGGGGACAAGGGGGAGTAAAGATGGGAGGTGGGGATAAGTTTGTCTTGGGTGGACAAGGGGGAATAAAGATGGGAGGTGGGGATAAGCTTGTCTTGGGGGGGACAAGGGGGAGTAAAGATGGGAGGTGGGGATAAGTTTGTCTTGGGGGGGACAAGGGGGAGTAAAGATGGGAGGTGGGGATAAGCTTGTCTTGGGGGGGACAAGGGGGAGTAAAGATGGGAGGTGGGGATAAGCTTGGCTTGGGGGGGACAAGGGGGAGTAAAGATGGGAGGTGGGGATAAGCTTGTCTTGGGGGGGACAAGGGGGAGTAAAGATGGGAGGTGGGGATAAGCTTGGCTTGGGGGGACAAAGGGGAGTAAAGATGGGAGGTGGGGATAAGCTTGTCTTGGGGGGGCAAGGGGGAGTAAAGATGGGAGGTGGGGATAAGCTTGGCTTGGGTGGGATAAAGGGGGAGAACAGGGAGGGGGTGGTGGAGAGGGATGGATTTGGATTGGGAGAGAGAGAAGGAAGGACTTAATTATACTACAATGCCATTGTATTTTTTTAAATTTTGTGACTTGTAAACCTGTTGTAAAATGAATAAGAGTTCTGGACAGATTAGGAAAGGATGTCAAATCATTATTTTTCCATTTTTTCATTACAATTAAGACTTAATTGTGGTTATTGGTGAGAATGGAGAGGGGCTATATCCGGGGATTGGGATTGTTTGCTGGGAGGGCATCACACACTTCTTTGAGGTGTGCGTGGGGCCTCCACTCATCCCATTTCAATCTCTCAGAGGACCCACTCACCCCAAATAGACCCCATCCAGCCACTATATGTTTCTTAAATTCATAAGGTAATACAAACCAACCACAGTACTTAAGTGGCAGTCTTTCTTCAACTCAAGTATTTTCTTCAAATGTGTGTACAATGTATATATCGTATCCACAGTTTCTTTTAGGTAAATTAGGAGAAGAATCGGAACTAAAAAGCAAACCTGGTGTTTTTAGATAAAATTCATGCTATATTAGATCAAATACAGACAGGAACGATTATTTAGCAGGTGACAAATTATAAATTCGATATTGATTGACAGACGTAGTAATAAAAAAGTCAAATTTAGTCAAATGCCTTTAAGGTGTACATTAGGGGAATGATAATCTCCTACTCAGCAAAAGTTAAATCTGATATTGAAATTAAAATTAAATCAAAATAAATCACTATCTTAGAAAAAGCCCATAAAAAATCTTTACAAGGTAAAGAAGAAAACAACTTTTCTGAATTTAAGCAGGGATACGATATTTTACTTCTGAAGAAAGCTGACAACTACAAGTTAAACTCAAACAAAGCATACTACTTAATGGCAAATAAACCTGAATATTTTGCAGCTCTCACAAAAACGAATACATGCTAAACCAGTTATAATTTTAAAAGATAAAGATACAGAAGCGGTAATTAGAAACAACAACGATATTAAGGATAATTTTAACAGCTTCTATGAAAAATGTATATAAATGAGAATTAAACAACAGTTGGACGGATCCTATAGCCTTCTTAAACTGAACAACTCTGAAGCAATTATCAGAAGACAAAAAATGAGCACTAAGTACAGAGATCCCCCCAAGAAGAAGTGTTAGGTACAGTTAGAACGTTCACACGGAGAAAAGCACCAAGAATGGATGACTTTCCCATAGAATTCTATTCAACATTTTGGGTCAAAGTAGTATTTACATAAATGACAACAGACATGTCACTCAATTGAGTACTTCCTAGTTCCTTGTATCAAACAGTTATTTCCAATATATTAAAAGCAGGAAAATCTGGAGAGTCCCCTGCTGATTATAGACTCATGAGTTAAATCAAATCAAATCAAATCAAATTGTATTTGTCACATACACATGGTTAGCAGATGTTATTGCGAGTGTAGCGAAATGCTTGTGCTTCTAGTTCCAACCATGCAGTAATATCTAACAAGTAATCTAACCTAACAATTTCACAACAACTACCTTATACACACAAGTGTAAAGGAATGAATAAGAATATGTTACATCAAAATATATGAATGAGCGATGGCCGAACAGCATAGGCAAGATGCAGTAGATGGTATAAAGTAAAGGATATACATATGAGATGAGTAATGTAGGGTATGTAAACATTATATAAAGTGGCATTGTTTAAAGTGGCGAGTGATACATTTATTACATCAATTTTTTCATTATTAAAGTGGCTAGAGATGAGTCAGTATGTTGGCAGCAGCCACTCAATGTTAGTGATGGCTGTTTAACAGTCTGATGGCCTTGAGATAGAAGCTTTTTTTCAGTCTCTCGGTCCCCGCTTTGATGCACCTGTACTGACCTCTCCTTCTGAATGATATCGGGGTGAACAGGCAGTGGCTCGGGTGGTTGTTGTCCTTGATGATCTTTTTGGCCTTCCTGTGACATCGAGTGGTGTAGGTGTCCTGGAGGGCAGGTAGTTTGCCCCCGGTGATGCGTTGTGCAGACCTCACTACCCTCTGGAGAGCCTTACGGTTGTGGGCGGAGCAGTTGCCGTACCAGGAGGTGATACAGCTCGACAGGATGCTCTTGATTGTGCATCTGTAAAAGTTTGTGAGTGTTTTTGGTGACAAGCCAAATTTCTTCAGCCTCCTGAGGTTGAAGAGGCGCTGCTGCACCTTCTCCACCACGCTGTCTGTGTGGGTGGACCATTTCAGTTTGTCCGTGATGTGTACGCCGAGGAACTTAAAACTTTCCACCTTCTCCATTACTGTCCCGTCGATGTGGATAGGGGGGTGCTCCCTCTGCTGTTTCCTGAAGTCCACGATCATCTCCTTTGTTTTGTTGACATTGAGTGTGAGGTTATTTTCCTGACACCACACTCCGAGGGCCCTCACCTCCTCGCTGTAGGCCGTCTCGTCGTTGTTGGTAATCAAGCCTACCACTGTAGTGTCGTCTGCAAACTTGATGATTGAGTTGGAGGCGTGCATGGCCACGCAGTCGTGGGTGAACAGGGAGTATGAGGGCTGAGAACGCACCCTTGTGGGGCCCCAGTGTTGAGGATCAGTGGGGTGGAGATGTTGTTACCTACCCTCACCACCTGGGGGCGGCCCGTCAGGAAGTACAGGACCCAGTTGCACAGGGCGGGGCGAGACCTAGGGTCTCGAGCTTAATGACGAGTTTGGAGGGTACTATGGTGTTAAATGCTGAGCTGTAGTCGATGAACAGCATTCTTACATAGGTATTCCTCTTGTCCAGATGGGTTAGGGTAGTGTGTAGTGTGATTGCGATTGCGTCGTCTGTGGACCTATTGGGGCGGTAAGGAAATTGGAGTGGGTCTAGGGTGTCAGGTAGGGTGGAGGTGATATGGTCCTTGACTAGTCTCTCAAAGCACTTCATGATGACGAAAGTGAGTCCTACGGGGCGATAGTCATTTAGCTCAGTTACCTTCACTTTCTTGGGAACAGGAACAATGGTGGCCCTCTTGAAGCATGTGGGAACAGCAGACTGGGATAAGGATTGATTGAATATGTCCGTAAACACACCAGCCAGCTGGTCTGCGCATGCTCTGAGGACGCGGCTGGGCATGCCGTCTGGGCCGGCAGACTTGCGAGGGTTAACATGTTTAAATGTTTTACTCACGTTGGCTGCAGTGAAGAAGAGCCCGCAGGATTTGATAGCGGTCCGTGTCAGTGGCACTGTGTTGTCCTCAAAGCAAGCAAAGAAGTTGTTTAGTTTGTCTGGGAGCAAGACATCATGGTCCGCGACGGGGCTGGTTTTCCTTTTGTAGTCAGTGATTGACTGTAGACCCTGCCACATACCTCTCATGTCTGAGCCGTTGAATTGCGACTCTACTTTGTCTCTATACGGATGTTTAGCTTGTTTGATTGCCTTGCGGAGGGAATAGCTACACTGTTTGTATTCGGTCATGTTTCCGGTCACCTTGCCCTGATTAAAAGCAGTGGTTCGCGCATTCAGTTTTGCATGAATGCTGCCATCAATCCACGGTTTCTGGTTGGGGAATGTTTTAAAAGAGGCTGTGGGTACAACATCACCGATGCACTTGCTAATAAACTCGCTCACCGAATCAGCGTATTCATCAATGTTATTGTCCGACGCTATGCGGAACATATCCCAGTCCACGTGATCGAAGCAATCTTGAAGCGTGGAATCCGATTGGTCGGACCAGCGTTGAACAGACCTGAGCACGGGCGCTTCCTGTTTTAGTTTCTGTCTATAGGCTGGGAGCAACAAAATGGAGTCGTGGTCAGATTTTCAGAAAGGAGGGCGGGGGAGGGCTTTATGTGCGTCGCGGAAGTTAGAATAACAATGATCCGGGGTTTTGCCAGCCCGGGTCGCGCATTTGATATGCTGATAAAATTTAGGGAGCCTTGTTTTCAGATTAGCCTTGTTAAAATCCCCAACTACATTAAATGCAGCCTCAGGATATGTGGTTTCCAGTTTACATAGAGTCAAATGAAGTTCTTTCAGGGCCGTCAATGTGTCTGCTTGGGGCGGGATATACACTACTGTGATTATGATCAAAGAGAATTCTCTTGGTAGATAATGCGGTCGGCATTTGATTGTAAGGAATTCTAGGTCAGGTGGAACAAAAGGACTTGAGTCCCTGTATGTTGTTATGATCACACCACGTCTTGTTAATCATAAGGCATACACCCCCGCCCTTCTTACCAGAGAGATGTTTGTTTCTGTCGGCGCGATGCGTGAAGAAGCCAGGTGGCTGTATCGACTCTGATGGCGTATCCCAAGTAAGCCATGTTTCCGTGAAACGAAGAACGTTACAATCTCTGATGTCTCTCTGGAAAGCAACCCTTGCTCGGATTTCGTCTACCTTGTTGTCAAGAGACTGGACATTGGCTAGTAGTATTCTCAGGAGCGGTGCGCGATGTGCCCGTCTACGGAGCCTGACCAGAAGACCGCCCCGTCTGCCCCTTCTGCGGCGCTGTTGTTTTGGGTCGCCGGCTGTGATCCGATCCATTGTCCTGAGTGGTGGACCAAACAGAGGATCCGCTTCGGGAAAGTTGTATTTCTGGTCGTAATGTTGGTGAGTTGACGTTGCTCTTATATCCAATAGTTCCTCCCGACTGTATGTAATAAAACCTAATATTTCCTGGGGTAACAATGTAAGAAATAACACATAAAAAACCAAAATACTGCATAGTTTCCTAGGAACGCGAAGCGAGGCGGACATCTCTGTCGGCGCCGGAAGCAGTCAAATAATAACAAAGCTTATCAGCAATAGAATGGCAAAACTCTTACCAGACTTGATACATATCAATCAAACAGGGTTTATTAAAAATAGACATTTACAAACAAATACAATAAAAATATGCAGTTTAATACAATATGCAAAAAAAACAAGATATACTGTAGATTTATCAATAATGTCGATGCTGAAAAGGCCTTTGACCATCTTGAATGACATTTTCTATTCAAAACTTTGGAAGCTTTCAACTTTCCAGCTGAAATAATATGTTTAATAAAACTGTTGTATAAATGTCCTAAAGCAAAAAATCTACAGAAATAATACAATATCTAATGAAATTGCTTTAGAAAGGAGCACAAGGGATGTCCCCTCTTCCCCCTCCTGTTTGCACTGGCTTGCAGAAAGAATTCGACAGGATCCAAACGTAACTGGTATCAGTATTAGTAAACATGAATATAAGATACATTTATTTGCAGATGATCTCCTGATATACCTGATCAGTATTGAAAACTCAATGCCCCCGTTGCAAAAAATATTTTCAGAGTACAAAAAAATCTCAGGATATAAAATGTATGTGAAACCCCCCCCGAAATAATGGCAATAGAATGTCATTTTAAACTCTCCGCACATAACTTTCAATGTGCGTTTGTAGAAGTTTTCAAGTTGTGATTGATCTTGGTATTGGTCTTGGTATTAGATAGGACAATGTTTAGTTTCCAACTGCATACCACATGTCCCCTTGTCCCATACCTCTGAGATGGTTGGACCAGTGGAGACCTAACGTAGGAAGCTCGAAGCCATCTATCACTCCATCTCTCTCCAACTATGTCTCTCTGTTTACCCCCCCCACCCCCCCCCACCCCCCCCCCACCCCCATCCTCCACCTCTTCTTTACAGCCCCTGTAGTAAAGTGACTGAGGCATGGAGCCTTTTATGTGAAAGAGAGGTGGAGTGGTGAGATGGAGAGAGGAGGGGTGGTGATGGAGAGAGGAGGGGTGGTGAGATGGAGAGAGGAGGGGTGGTGATGGAGAGATGGAGAGAGGAGGGGTGCTGATGGAGAGAGGAGGGGTGGTGATGGAGAGATGGAGAGAGGAGGGGTGCTGATGGAGAGAGGAGGGGTGGTGATGGAGAGATGGAGAGAGGAGCGGTGCTGATGGAGAGAGGAGGGGTGGTGATGGAGAGAGGAGGGGTGGTGATGGAGAGAGGAGGGGTGGTGATGGAGAGAGGAGGGGTGGTGATGGAGAGAGGAGGGGTGGTGATGGAGAGATGGAGAGAGGAGGGGTGCTGATGGAGAGAGGAGGGGTGGTGATGGAGAGATGGAGAGAGGAGGGGTGCTGATGGAGAGAGGAGGGGTGGTGATGGAGAGATGGAGAGAGGAGGGGTGGTGATGGAGAGATGGAGAGAGGAGAGGTGGTGATGGAGTGATGCTTAAACCTCTCATTCTATCCAGCCTGCTAATGGTGAAGTCCTAGCCCGCAGCTCCTCTCTCTCTATAATATAATATATGCCATTTAGCAGACGCTTTTATCCAAAGTGACTTAAACTCTCTCTCTCTCCTCTCCCTCTCTTCTCTCTTCCGCCCCACAAAAACTGTTTGGCGGAAGGAGGGAGTCCACTAGGGACTTTGTCTAATTGGCTCTACGTGGGCTAATCAAAGAACCAAAGCTCAGAGGTGAAGTGTTTTAAAAATACAGCAAGTGATATATCCTTTCTTCTCTGCTCCTCTCCAAGAATGGTGAAGTTTATGTAATACGTTTTTGTAATAGAGAAGTGTACTTTCAGCTGTAAATTTATCAAAGGCTTTTATACAGCGATAGTTGCCTCTGTAGGGCCAGTACCAGAGGGGGTGCTTCCTTTGAGTGGAAGAATGCCAGACCGGGCAGTAAAGATTTGAGTTCATTGAGCCCTTAAAGTTTCACACAACTCTCCAACTACCTGACCCAGTTATCATGATGAGGCGCATGGGCCAACACAGTAGAAAGTCTACCCTATTGAAGGGCCTAGTTGGCTGGCACTGGCTTCTATTCCCCTCCAGTGCGCTGACTCGCCCAGCTTGAGTCGATTTGTGCCCCAAAAGTTTCCCCAAACCATATCAGTGGACCAGAAAGGCCCCGTCCCATTTGGCCCTTGTGTGAAAGCTTGTCAAGAAGCTCCTTTCTGTTTATTGTTTGAATTATCCTCCTTTCTCCTGGATGTATCTGGACTATCTGGACCCTGAGGAGTGGAGGCCGTGTTTACGTGTTGTCCTTCCTCTCCCTGCTGTTATTTGCTGATATTTGTTTCAGGAAGAGCAGGAAGAAAACAAGCAGCTTTTCAAGTATGAATGGAGGAGTAGAGGATAGCGGGATGAAGGGAGGATGGAGGGAGAGAGAGGAGACCCAGTTTAAGGGCTCATCTCATCTCATCTGAAGTTTAGGGGTATGTCCAAAATGGCACCCTCTTCCCTTTATAGTGCACTACTTTTGACCAGGACCAATAGGGCTCTGTTCAAAAGTAGTGCGCTATATAGGGAATAGGATGCCATTTAAGACCCACTCCCGGCCTTAAAGGCTCTGTCTGTTGATGTCCCCCCAGGCAAATTACCACACTGCCTTTGTAGGTCCAGCCATGGTACATTAGTGTGCCTTAAAAACGTGGCCTAGTGCTGCCCATTCAGGGAACAAAGAGAGGGTCCGCTGGCAGAACCTTGGCTGGTTACACAGAGGAGCCATTCACACGGGACGCAGGATCGCAGGGAGCCTTACCAACGATGAGCAAACCTACATCACCGGGAGGGAATCCACCGTGACATACTTTCATGGTAGAACTTGTGGTGGTGAAGATGTCATGATGTCATCGGCTCTCCTCTCCTCTACTTACACAGCCAGGAGATGTTTCCTCCATCTAGTTTCAAGTTGTATTAGTTGTGTGTACGGGATACGCATGGTATACATTGTCCAATGAAATGCTTACTTGCAGGTTCCTTCTCGACAATGCAACAACAATGAGAAATAATAAAAGATAAGAATACAAACATAAAGTAAATGGCTCAGTAGAACAGGCTTTTGTCATCCTTGTGTTGTCATCAGATTTACTTTAGATGCAGCATAACTTTCTTTACAGTTGTCATCGTTTTCCTTGATGGCAGCTTTGCACACTCTTGTTATTCTCTCAACCAGATTCATGAGGTAGACACCTGGAATGCATTTCAATTAACAGGTGTGCCTTGTTAAAAGTTCATTTGTGGAATTTCCTTCCTTCTTAATGCATTTGAGTCAATCAGTTGTGTTGTGACAAGGTAGGGGTGGTATACAGAAGATGGCCCTATTTGGTAAAAGACCAAGTCCATATTATGGCAAGAACAGCTCGAATAAGCAAAGAGAAAAGACAGTCCATCATTACTTTATGACATGAAAGTCAGTCAATCTTGAAAATTTCAAGAACTTTGAACGTTTCTTCAACCTTGAACGTTTCTTCAAGTGCAGTCTCAAAAACCATCAAGTGCTACGATGAAACTGGCTCTCATGAGGACCACCACAGGAAAGGAAGACCCAAAGTTACCTCTGCTGCACAGGATATGTTCATTAGAGTTCCCAGCCTCAGAAATTGCAGGCCAAATAAATGCTTCACAGAGTTCAAGTAACAGACTCATCTCAACATCAACTGTTCTGAGGAGACTGTGTAAATCAGGCCTTCAAGGTTGAATTGCTGCAAAGAAACCACTACTTAAGGACACCAATAAGATGAAGAGATTTGCTTGGGCCAAGAAACATGAGCAATGGACATTAGACTGGTGGAAATCTGTCCTTTGGTCTGATGAGTCCAAATTTCAGATTTTTGGTTCCAACCGCCGTGTCTTTGTGAGACGCAGAGTAGATGAACGGATGATCTCTGTATGTGTGGTTCCCACCATGAAGCCTGGTGGAGGAGGTGTGATGGTGTGTGGGGGCAGGTAGCCTAGTGGTTACAGCATTGGGCCAGTAACAAAGGGTTGCTGGATCAAATCCCTGAGCTGACAAGGTAACAATATGTCATTCTGAGCAAGGCAGCTAACCCGTGCGTGTTGATTAAGGCAGCCCCCCACACTTCTCTGATTCAGAGGTGTTGGGTTAAATGTGGAAGACACATTTCAGTTGAATCCATTCAGTTGTACAACTGACTAGGTATCACCCTTCCTTCTTGCTGGTGACACTGTCTGTGATTTATTTAGAATTCAAGGCACACTTAACCAGCATGGCTACCACAGCATTCTGAAGTGATACGCCATCCCATCTGATTTGTGCTTAGTGGAACAATCATTTGTTTTTGTATAGGACAATGATCCTAAACACACCTCCAGGTTGTGTAAGGGCTATTTGACCAAAAAGGAGAATGATTGAGTGCCGCATCAGATGACCTGGCCTCCATAATCACCCGACCTCAACCCAATTGAGATGGTTTGGGATGAGTTGGACCGCAGAGTGAAGGAAAAGCAGCCAACAAGTGTTCAGCATATGTGGGAACTCCTTCAAGACTGTTGGAAAAGCAATCCAGGTGAAGGTAGTTGAGAGAATGACAAGAGTGTGCAAAGCTGTCATCAAGTCAAAGGATTACTTTGAAAAATCTGAAATATAATATATTTGTTTAACACTTTTTTGGTTACTACATGATTCCATGTGTTATTTCATAGTTTTGATGTCTTCACTATTATTATATAATGTAAAAAATTGTAAAAATAAAGAAAATTAGTAGGTGTGTCCAAACTTTTGACTAGTACTGCATATATATATAGTTGAAGTCGAAAGTTTACATACACTTAGGTTGGAAAGATTTGGATTTGGCACTACTTTTGTCTTGTGGATAAAGGCCCTGTATTCAGCACCTCAAGCATCTGTTTGTACTATCAGCACCCTCTCACAATATTTCTCCCTTTATAGAGGAAATCGGTAGGGCTGTCCGCTGAGTCCTCTCCTGTTTTATGTAGCCATCAAACCCCTAGACGTCTCCCTGACAGGCGATGAGGGAATGACGGGTAGAAGTCGAGTAGGGCAGGTCCACAAACTGTCTCTGTATGCTGACGGCCTCCTACTGTATATCTCTGACCCCATCACGTCTATCCCAATCGCTATTTATATCATCTCCAGATTTGGCTATGTTTCAGGTTACAAAATACATTTCACAAAAAGCTTACTCTTTCCGCTCAATAAGCAAGCAATAGATCTATCGTTGGATTAATTTCCTTTCAGGGTAGCTCTCAATACTTTCACCGATTTAGGGTTCTGTGTGACTTAGAAATTCAATGACCTGTTCAATTTTAATTTCAAGCCAGCCTTGGAGAAGGCTAAGCAAGACCTCAATCGCTGGTCGACACTCCCAATGTCACTCGCTGGCAGAGTCAACTCGGTCAAGATGGTCGCTGTCAGAGTCAACTGGGTCAAGATGGTCATTATGCCAAGATTCCTGTATCTGTTTGACTATTCCCATCTTTATAGCAAAATTATTTTTTAAAGAACTGGATAGACATATATCTACTTTGATTTAGAATAAAAAGATCCCACGGTTGCGCAAAGCGTTTTTGGAGAGGGGGGGTCTTTCCCTACCCAATTTCCTCCATTACTATTGGGCTGCTAATATTCACAAGGTAACCTTGTGGGTCTTTACATTTTTAGAGGGGGAAGGACTGGTGTTGTCCCTTATGGAAAAGCACATCGTCCTCATTCTGCTTAGTCTGTGCACCCCTACCATTAAGCAAACAATACTACTCAAACAACCCTATTGTGAAAGTTCACTCAGGATATGGCGTCAGTTTAGGATTCACTTTGGACATAGACAAGCTATCTCATCCATGCCTTTTATTTCCAACCCACCCTTCACACCCTCTCTCATAGACACAGCCTTCCAGCTATGGTTTCAGAAAGGTTGAAGAGTGTAAAATACCTTTTCCATGACCGTATATTTACCTCCTTTGAACATGTAGTTAGAGAGCACAGTATACCCCAGATGCACTTCCTCAAGTACCTGCAGATTTGTAACTTTACAAGAAAGATTTTCCCCTCATTCTCATCTCTCCCACCCACCAGCTGGCTTGATGAATGTCTGAACCTGGATCCTTATGTAAAGGGACACATTTCTAAGCTATATGACATTATTCAGAATATTGCATGCCCCTCTCTTGACCATGTAAAGCGTTCATGGGAGGGAGAGTTTGGAAGCAAGATTTCCGATATCACTTGGCATTCTGCAATTGACAGGACACACTTATCCTCTGTCTGCATTAGACATGGGTTACTACAGTTTAAAGTATTTCATCACCTACACTTTTAGAGTGACTTGCCAGATTGTATCCAGAAATTGACCCAACCTGCTCTAGATGTCATCAGCCACCCGCCACTCTGTATCACATGTACTGGTCGTGGCCGACACTAGTTCCATTCTTGTTCTCTATCTTTGAGACTTTCTCATATATATGCAATAAGGAAATTGCCCCAGATCTCTGTCGCCATTTTCAGCGTAACCCCCGAAGGGCTTCATCTCTGTAACACCCAAGAAGACGCCATAGCCTTCTCGTCCCTTCTGGCCAGCCAACGTATTATTTTTAAGTGGAAGTCAGGTGCCCCACCATTACATGCTCACAGGGATGTTATGGCCCATCTTAAACTTCAAAAGCTAAAATATTCCACTCGTGGCTCCTCTCAAAGGTTTTATAAGGTCTGGCAGCAATTTCTCAACTATTTTGAGAGTAACCTCTGCGCTCAGAACTTAATATAGCCTCTGCAACACCCCCAATATCCTTTTATTATTTATATGTATTATTTATATTAACATCCAGATACTTTTATATATTTTTTGTATTGTTCTTTTTTATTATATATACAGTACCAGTCAATAGTTCGGACACATTCAAGTTTTTTTTTTCAAGAGTGTGCAAAGCTGTCATCAAGGCAAAGGGTGGCGCTACTTGGAAGAATCTCAAATATAAAATATATTTTCATTTGTGTAACTTTTTTGGTTACTACATGACTCCATATGAGTTATTTCATATTATTGATGTCTTCACTATTATTCTACAATGTAGAAAATAGTAAAAATAAAGAAAACCCTTGAATGAGTAGGTGTATCCAAACTTTTGACTGGTACTGTATATATATATTTTTTATAATAATTTTTGTCATTTATTTTTTATTTTATATATATTTTTTTTATTGTCCAACAGCTGTTGCATAGGATAGTTTCAATATAACTTATTGCTGTATTTATGTTGTTAGTGTCCATTATTGTCTGTATTAATATCTACTTTTAAAAACCAATAAAAATGATTGCAATATATAATAGTAGAGACGCAGAGCTAGACAATGGTACACTACAGTTGAGTAACAATGGGGAAGTAATTCTGCTTTGAAAGTTGATAAACTTGTAAAATAATTTTTGAGAAAATGGCCCTTGAATATTTTGGTACACAAACTGGAGAGCTCTTCTTTGTCTACACCCATTCAGCATTGTTCACACCCTCTTAAGCTTAGGCCACACCCATTTCTTTAAGGATTCACATGGATTCACAAGGCTATGTACTAAACAACCAAAGATTTAAAGACTCAAAGCTGGTTCGATCCCAGCCGGCTGTGACCGTGAGACCCATGAGGCGGTGCACAATTGGCCCAGCGTTGTCCGGGTTAGGGGAGGGTTTGGCCAGCCGGGATGTCCTTGTCCCATCGCGCTCTAGCGACTCCTTGTGGCGGGCCGGGCGCATGCACGCTGACATGGTTGCCAGTTGTACAGTGTTTCCTCCGATACATTGGTGCCGCTGGCTACCGGGTTAAACGAGCAATGTGTCAAGAAGCAGGGCGGCTTGGTGGGGTCATGTTTCAGAGGACGCACTTCTCCCGAGTCCGTACGGGAGTTGCAGCAATGGGACAAGACTGTAACAACCAATTGGGGAGAAAAAGGGGCAAAAAGTAAAACATTTATAAAAAATAAGAGCATCAAGCGAACCTTGCGAAGATACTGTATGTGACTGTGTGAGGGCGACGTCTTGCATCTCGCTCATCCCAATATCTGCGGTGCTGCTCGTGGCAACGTCATTCCGCTGAGTCCACCTTTAAGATAGATGACTTGAGAGAGCCTGTATATATCTCAGGTGGCCATGGATATATGGATTTTTGATGCTGCTGTTGCCATAGCACTGTATGTGCCCATCCTGTGAAGTTTCAAGGAGACTTGAAAAGCAAGATGGGCAGTGGGGAGAGATGCAGAGATGGGAGGATCTGAGATGCCACCTCCTCTCTTCTTCTCTTCTCCATGGTTGCACAGAGATGTATAATAGTTTTCGGGAACTTCTGAAAGACTGCAGAAATGAGACTGTGTGTCAAAGCAGCTTTGTTCAGGCCTACGGGTGATATCAAGTCACAGGGAATCTATTTCTACATTTTTTGTAAAGGCATCCCATGTAATGAATGTAATGAATGTAATGATTTAATCCATATTTGATCACAAATATCACATCGTAAGATTAACTGTATTTTCCCCACCATTCATATAATTAGGCATTAACCATACCTCCCAATATAATTTCGGATGCCTTTCACCTCCCTTCAAAAAAATCCCTCCCTTCAAATCCTGTAACGAGTGTGTTGAGAGTCAGGAAGCAACTTCAGGGAGTGTTTTAATAAATAAAAGAAACAATGAACACGAAACACAAACATCGCACCGACATGAAAACAGAGTCAATAACACCTGAGGAAAGAACCAAGGGGAGTGACAGATATAGGGAAGATAATCAAGGAGGTGATGGAGTCCAGGTGAGTGTCATGAGGCGCTGATGCGTGAGACGATGGTGACAGGTGTGCGGGATAATCAGCAGCCTGATGACCTAGAGGCCGGAGAGGGAGTTTACGTGAAAAATCCTCTCTATATTAAGTACCCCTAGAAAAGTCACTCCCCTCAAATCAAACATGAAACGTGTGAAAAGTGTGATATGAAGCCATTGACTTACTTCTGTAGGCCTATATTCAGAAATACCCCCAGTCCTCTTTTCCTTTTCCTACAGTCTGACCTCCTCATCAGTAAAGGAAGTTGACATTCTCACCAAATTAATTACTCTGAGGTTTGGGACTGGCTGACTGAGGACATTTCCTCTTATGTCCAGACTCAGAGCCCCCTATTCTCGCTCTCTCTCTCTTTCTCTCTCTCTCGTACGCACTCACTCAGATACTCACTGGCCACACACACACACGCGCACGCTTTCACGCTCACGCGCACACACACACGCACGCACGCACGCACGCACGCACGCACGCACGCACGCACGCACGCACGCACACACACACACACACACACACACACACACACACACACACACAGATTGTGCCCAGTGGTCCTTTGTGTCTCCCTGGGTTTATCTCAGTATGACCGGCAGATAGAACAGACCTTATTAGCTGAGCTCTCTCTGTGTTCATGTTGCCGTCAGAGAAAAACATTCAACGGACAAAGTACTGTATAAAACCTTGACAATGGTTGAGAAAAGGAAAAGGGAACACGGCACCCTATTACCTTCATAGGGCTCTGGTCAAAAGTAGTGCACTATATAGGGAATAGGGTGCCATTTAGGACTTAGACTGTAATTTCTATAAGCTTTGTCTTCATAAACTATTTGAAAATGAAAATAACAGCTATGTTTTTCTAACCGAAATAACCTGTACTGAAGCTACAGTTTAACTATGGTGAGTAATTGAATCATCTGTTTATGACTAACAAAGAGAGAACAGATTAAAGAATAGAACCAATTTGGCTGCATTTTGTATTGAACAAAAATGTGTTTTTCAGCCAGTAGTCTTTATGTTACAATTACAGTTACACAACAGGCTCCCTCTTCAGAAAGGGAGGGAAAGAGAGAGAGAAAAAAGAGAGTGAGAGAGCGCACTTTGAGGACTTTGAAATCCAACAGGACTTTAAAATCCAACAGTGGAAGTTGAGCTGTTGTACCACAGTGGCTGAGACAATGTAGACAGTGATCATTTCATCTCCACATTTCCTGGCACAAAGCCAGGGTCATGCATCAACATGTCTGTAATGGAAAATCTTGTTGTGAGACCACATGGCAATTAAAGTAGGAATCAGGATGCTTTTCTGTAATTATATCACAATGAATGTAATTATTGTTGTGTGCTTTGCGAGCAGCAACAGTGTTGTTGTTGTTGTCTAATGTATTTAATCAATTGTCTTTGTTGTGTTATTAGGCCTCCCTCCCCTAGCTCTTTCTACTTTAATGAACGTTCTAAATAACGGAACCAGCTTGAAACTAGTTCATTATGTGTTTATAGACTGTTTACTGAGTGCACAAATTGGTTCAAATGAACTAAAACATGCCCTATGTAGGCTACTGTGTAGTTACATTTACCATGCCAATTCATTGTTCCATTCTCTGTGTCATGCCTTGTAATTTCACTACTCTGCTGATTGGACCGTATAAAAACAATCTACTTATCCGTTCACATAGTGTGTTATTGGATGTTTTCCACTGATTAGCCTAATAGCAGCCTAAAAAAAACATGTTTAGTACACAAATACACAAAGCAATGAAAAAACATAAGTCTTGCCGCAGTGAATGTCAGATCCAGAATGCACTGCTTTCAGGCTGTAGTGTTTTGTTTTTGCTCATGCCACGCTCCTTCCTCTCTCTCCAACACCAACAGAGGTTCTGACAGTCCCTAGTAGAAAGGTGATAATGGCTGTTGTTTTCAGATGTTAGTCATTTGTGCTTCACCTCAAACCACAGAGCAGAGTATGTCAGCCAACTACCACATGACTGGGTGTGTGTGTGTCGCAAAGAGAGGGGATGCTACAAATCTCATGCCCTGCCACCCCTGTATAAGTGGAAAGCTGAGGGGACCAAGATCACAAGATCAGATAAAAGTGGCCTGAGGAACAATATTACCATCATAATCCTATTAGTCTACATGAATATTATTGTGGCTAACTAGACATTGTTCTGTCATTCAGTCTCTCAGCTGACACAGTTCTGCAGGGGGCATCTGAATTAGGCCATTTGAATAACACAATTCAAAGTTGATCGGAAAATTCAAAGACATTTTAAAATATGAAAATTAATCAGGGAATGTTCTCAAAGCCTGTTGCCTGAATATAGCCTTTGTGATATTCAAATATTACCTCTCCTTATTCTCAGCACACATTGTATTGTTCTGCTGTAATCCTGTAGTAATCCTGATCAGAGGTGGTGTGTGTGTGTGTGTGTGTGTGTGTGTGTGTGTGTGTGTGTGTGTGTGTGTGTGTGTGTGTGTGTGTGTGTGTGTGTGTGTGTGTGTGTGTGTGTGTGTGTGTGTGTGTGTGTGTGTGTGTGTGTGATGCGTGTGTGTGGGTGTGTGTGTGGCAGCAGCCTCCCCCTCAGAACACTCAGATAGAGGGAGTGGGCATCTAATAGAGAAGAAGGAAATGAAGCAAGGTACTCTGAGATAGAGGAACAGGAAGAGTCAAAGGGCCAACTCTCTGACACTAAGCATCCAAGGAAAGTGGGATGGAGGAGGAGAAGAGAGGGGGAGAGGGAAGGTGAAAAAGAGGACCTTGAGTGACAGGTGCAAGTTACTACTGGCTGAGTAGCCATG
Source organism: Salvelinus namaycush (assembly GCF_016432855.1). Classification (NCBI taxonomy): domain Eukaryota; kingdom Metazoa; phylum Chordata; class Actinopteri; order Salmoniformes; family Salmonidae; genus Salvelinus; species Salvelinus namaycush. The sequence continues at coordinate 25,165,395 of NC_052325.1, read as the reverse complement.
GAGTTAACAGGAGTCAGTGGCGTTTGGAGGTGGGTGTGTTGATGTGTGTGTGGTTGGGTGTGTGGGTGTGTTGATGTGTGTGTCCATGTGCTTGCACGCACACTCACTGAGCCTCCTATCACACTTTCAAACGTCGCAGCTCACACAGGCTACTACGGCCTAGTCAACGCTAGACAAATTGCATTAGAGACCAATTAATGTGAAAGTAACCCAATTAATCAATGTCCCAGACTAGCACTAGCTGGCATTCAGACCTGTTGCAGGCAGCCTGTTTGAAGGTGGTTTTAGAGTGCTGTATGTCTGAGGAGACTTGTTAAGAGGCTACATCTTCCCCAGACTAGAGTTTCACGGGTAATTGAGTTTTGAATACTGCAGAGACACAATAGAGAGATCGTTCCGTCTTGTCCTCCCCTGGTTGAGACTGGCCAGACAGACTACTTCTCAATGTCATCAACTTTCTTTATCCTCCTTTAGAAAGTCTCCTTATCTGGGTTTAATTGGAAACTCTGACGGCAATTATTTGATAGATTGTTATGCGACCGTCAACAACAAAATGTATGCCTTTTCTAAAACGATAATTTTGGGACACAAAAGCTCTCCAGACAGTGCCTTTGGAAACGGTGGGCAGCGGGCTTGTTAGATTAAAGTTCTGTGTCCGTTCCCTGTGTGTGTGTGTGTGTGTGTGTGTGTGTGTGTGTGTGTGTGTGTGTGTGTGTGTGTGTGTGTGTGTGTTATCCCTGGGCAGCACAATAGTGCTGAGTGATTAATGCCTTTAGCCAAAATCCAATAAAGGGGATGTGGAGTGGGGACAATGTGGTACGGCATCTCTCTTTCTCTATCCCTCCATCCCTCCCTCCATCTCTATCCATCCATCCTCCGCCACCAGGTTCCAAATCAGCCAGCCATTTGTTCTACTGTGATCAATGTGTTCTGACAAACAGAGAAGCCAAATTGTAATGCTTTATTGAAATTCCTCCTCCAACCTGCAAGGACTGTGTGGTTGTGTGTGTGTGTGTTTGTGTTTGTTTGTTTGTTTGTTTGTTTGTTTGTGTGTGTGTGTGTGTGCATGTGTGTGTCTTGAGTGGTTTCAGGCCGCCGCAGCTAGAGGCCAGTTCTCAGAGCCTGTGTGTCTGTCTGCCTCTATGTGTCAGGCCGTCCTGTCTTGTCTCTTGTGTTAGACAACGTGTGGACTGAAGCACCAAATCAATTGGACCTAATAGAATAAGGTACAACTTAATTTGACTACACTAAGATTTATATTGGATTCTGATGTAATAGTTGTTGGACTTTTTGAAGGCCAGATACTGTGTGTTATTACAGATTAGACTGGGTAGTATAGGAGGAGGGCTGTGTGTGTGTGTGTGTGTGTGTGTGTGTGTGTGTGTGTGTGTGTGTGTGTGTGTGTGTGTGTGTGTGTGTGTGTGTGTGTGTGTGTGTGTGTGTGTGTGTGTGTGTGTGTGTGTGTGTGTTTGTGTGTGTGTGTGTGTGTGTGTGTGTGTGTGTGTGTGTGAACATACATTTTTTTTTTCAATTTAAAGTTTTATTAAGTTTTCAATCAACCAACCAAGCACATTCCACATTCACAGATGTGACAGACTTTAAAAAAATAAAAATAATAATAATAATAATAATAAAAAATTGTTTTATATATATATATATATATATACACATACATACATACATACATATATATATACACATACATACACACACATACACACAAATAATAATTATAACAACATTTAAAATATAGAACTTGCAGCAGCACTATCAAGGTTCTTATTAGCTATTTCCAGCCTTAGCTGAGATGACGAGCCAATAGATTTTACAGCACCTTACACAACACGCATCTGCTCATCTCCCTGATCCTCCCCATTCACTCTGTCCAATTTGAAATATAGTTGAGTAGTGGAGACCAGAGTCTATCAAACTTGGGCTGTCTCTTGTGGAGGTCATAAGTGAGCTTTTCAAGAGGGAGAAAGTCAACAATCTGGTCAATCCACATTTTAAATGTAGGAGAAGTATTAGAGGCCCACAATAGAAGAATACATTTCTTAGCAAAGTATGTAATGGTCATGAGCAAATTTTCTCTGTCAGGATCAAGAACAAAGTCCTGCTGGGCATTAAGAAGATAGAGACACGGGGTCATATCAAACTGTACATCTAGTATTTTCTGTGCAGCAGTATGTATAGATTGCCAAAATCTGGCAATCTCTCTACAGCTCCAAAATACATGCATATAGGTTCCACTTTCAGAGGTACATCTTTTACAGTTAGGAGAAATGTCTGTTTTCATTTTATGGAGTCTCAAGGGAGTGTAATAAAATTTGTACAAAAATTTGTAATTAGATTCTTTCATTTTTACATTAGTAGAGGAGCAGTATACCCTGTCGCAAACCTCCGCCCATAACTCATCACTGATAGTCAGACCAAGGTCCTTTTCCCATATTATTTTCAAAGGAGTAAAGGAGGATCCTCCTTTCTCAGACAGGAGTCTATAGATATAGGATATTTTGCCTTTAATGGATTGTCCTGTGACAAGAAGGGTTTCAACTTCATTCAACTGAGTTCTAAACCTCCTCTTGGAAGTAAATGAGGAGATGACATGTCTAATTTGAAGATATTTTAAAAAATGGGATCTTGGCACATTGAATTCACTGCAGAGCTCTTGAAAGGATTTCAGTGTAGTGGTCTTCTGATGAAATAGGTCTGAAAAGGTCCTGATTCCTAGAGTATGCCAAAGATTAAAGTTGGTATCCCTCAGGCCTTTGGCAAGTCTGGGTTGCCTACTATAGGCGAGTGAGAACATATTTGGGAGGAGATGCCCAGGTATTTCTTACAGTCCCTCCACGCTAGTAGGGTGCTGTAAATCACAAATGTTTTGGCTATGTTGCCCACTTCACTAAAGTTATTAATGAATATAGTTGAGCTTAGTGGCAATGAACCACAAGATTGGGCTTCTATCTGGATCCACGTTGACTCTTGTCTGTTTGTGATCCATGTTAGCATGTTGCGGATTTGGGCAGACCAGTAGTACAATTGAAGGGAGGGAAGGGCAAGACCACCCTTAGATTCAGGTTTCGATAGAGTGGAGAGCTTGATCCTAGGTTTTTTATTGCCCCATATAAATTTGGTGATGCTTTGGTTAATTGTTTTGAAAAAGGAAGCTGGGAGATAGCATGGGAGCATCTGAAATAAATAGTTCAGTCTAGGGAGGATGTTCATACGGATTACATTAATTCTTCCTACTAAGCTAATTGGGAGGGAGATCCAGGTTTGGAGGTTGTTCTTGATTCGATCCAGGAGTGGAAGATAATTCTCCTTGAAAAGCCTATTCAGATCTGGTGTTATGAATATCCCAAGGTATTGAAACCCCTGTGTCTTCCATTGGAATGGGCATAGTGTCTTCATAGAACTGGTGAGTGTAATATTGAGAGGGCAGACAGTGGATTTGTTAAAATTAATCTTATAACCTGAAAACGTGCCATACTGAGCAATTGTGTCTAAAATGGGAGGAAGGGATTTCTCAGGGTTGGATATGTAGAGCAAGACATCATCCGCGTAAAGCGAAATCTTGTGCTGCAGGCCGCCTGCAGGAACACCCATAATACTTGGATTGCTCCTTATCAACTCTGCCAGAGGCTCCGCCCCCAACAAGTAGAGCAGGGGGGACAGCGAGCACCCTTGTCTTGTGCCCCGTCCCAAAGGGAATCTGTCAGAGTTCAGTCCGTTAGTAGTCACCATGGCATTTGGATGAGAGTATAGTGATTTGATCCATTTAATAAAGTTTGGGCCCATATTGAACTTTTCTAAGACTGAGAACAGAAAGCTCCACTCCATCCTGTCGAACGCCTTCTCAGCATCCAGTGAAGCCAGCAGGACAGGGGTCTTCTGTGCGTTTACTTGATCAATAATATCAAAAAGACGGCGAATGTTATCAGAAGAGTATCTGTCTCTAATAAATCCAGTTTGGTCCGCTTTTATTATTTTGGGAAGAAGAGTGTTTAGTCTTTTGGCGAGCAATTTGGTAATTATTTTGTAGTCGAAATCCAACAAGCTTATGGGCCGGAAGGAGGAGCAGGATAGGGGGTCCTTGTCTTTTTTGAGCAACACTGTAATGCGAGCTGTGTGCATTGAGTCTGGGAGAACTCCGTTTTTGCAAAAATCCTCCAGCATTGGCATGAAAATAGGGCTAAGCTGGGGCCAAAAAGCTTTGTAGAACTCTCTGGGGAATCCATCTGGGCCTGGGGACTTGTTAGGTGGCATGGAGGTAATTGCCTCCAGGATCTCCTCAGGAGTGAAGGGGGAGTTGAGATCTTCTTGGTCGGTCTCTGATAGTTTAGGTAGCGAGATTCCCTCTAGGAAGGAGTGGAGTTCTGCCTCCGTGTGTTTTCTCTCAGAGGTATATAGTTTGCAGTAAAAATCATGAAAAGTTAAATTGATCTTTTTTGGGTCATATGTGACCTCATCCTCTGCTGTTCGGATAGCCATAATTGTACGCTCTGACTGCTCTTTTTTTAATTGATAAGCAAGCAATCTACTAGGCCTATTGCTATACTCATGGTATTTCTGTTTAGTAAAGAAAACTTTTTTTTTAATCTCCCGAGTATAGTCCAAATTCAGTTTGGCTTTGGCTGCTTTAAGTTGACTCCAGGAGGTGCTGTCTGGGGATTGTTTATGTACTTTTTCACAGCGTTCCAGCTCCCTCTCCAGATCTAGCCTGTGTGCTTCCATTGCTTTTTTCTTAGAGGAAGCATATGCAATTAGATGACCTCTTAGTGTGGCTTTAGCAGCGTCCCACATTGTGGCCGGAGAAACAGGAGAATCTTTGTTGTCTTGTGTGTAGTTGTCTATCCATGTAGTTACCAATGTATGGAATGCTTCGTTTGATAGCATGGAGGTGTTGAATTTCCAGCTCTTTGACCTCGGGATGTTTTTGCAGAGGTCAAAGCGGAGGTGGACAAAGGCGTGATCCGAAAGCGCTATGGGTCCGATTGTACACGTGGCTGAATTTACGAAACTCTTTGGGATAAAAATGTAATCTATACGGGAGTAGGTGTTATGGACATTAGAGTAGTATGTATAGTCCATAGATGAGCTATTAGTCTCTCTCCAGATATCTATCAGTCCCATCTCTTTAGTAAGAGAGTTCAACATCTTTGCAGATCTAGGATTTGTGGTGGGGACTTGAGATGATTTGTCTAGGGTTGGTTCAGGGTACAATTAAAATCTCCGGCCAACACTCCAAAGGAAACACAATGCTCATTGAACAGGGTTATCATTTTCGACATAAAAGCAGGAGTATCTGTGTTAGGGGCGTATATGTTTAAGATAGTAATTGGTTGCCCATACAGTGACCCAGTTATCAAAATAAATCTCCCCTCCGGATCAGATATGTTTTTGTCAATTATGAATGGAACATTCTTATGGATAAGTATTGCTGTACCTCTACTGTTGGATTTGAAAGATGAGAAATACACCTGTCCCACCCAAGCTCTGCGGAGTTTGGCATGTTCAGCATCACAGAGGTGTGTCTCTTGCAATAGCGCGATGTCTGCTTTTTCCTTTTTTTAGAGCACATAGTATCTTTTTCCGTTTTATTGCATGGCCTAGACCATGGCAGTTCCAAGTCAATAGATTTAAGGTACTAGTCATCGTCATCGAACAGTAATCGAACTTTAGTGCAAGTCATCTCTGGGTAAAGGTGGATAGTAGTTACAGCTGCGTTCACATAAAAGGAAAATAAATGGTTTACATAAAATAACAATCTCTGAACACCCCAGCCGAGTTCCCAAACAACTCGACATATCCCGTTGGATCTATTACCTCCCCGCTCAGTCACAATTCTGTGTTCCAAAAAAAAAAAAAACGGGAACAGTTAGCAACGCACAACGTCTCCCCCTCCCCACCAAAGAAATGCCTCATCCTCTCCGCCCCGCATTGAGTAAATGACAACGTAGCCCCCGTCCAGACCACATTAAAAAAGGGAGAAAATAAAATCAATAGCCCAGCCTACATATAGTAGGCCTAGGTTATAATATGGGGCCTATCCCTCTCAGCTAAAGGAACATAAATATAGATTAGACGGCTATAATGACATTTAGCAGGGCGGGTGGGTCTTTGGATATCGGCTATATGTTGTCTTACCTCCTTTAGTAATAACAGTAATCGCATTTAGTCAATGGTCCATTTCTCATTGACCGGGGTTGTCTTTCAAAAAACGTTTTGCCTCTTCGGGAGTTTTGAAGTGTCGCAGGGCTCCTTGGTGAAGAATCCTGAGCTCGTTTGGGTATTTGAATCCCCTAAAGATGCCTCGGTCAATGGAGCATTTCTTCACCTCGTCAAACTCTCGCCGCTTTCGGCGTATTCCAGCTGACAGGTCCTGGAGTAAGGTGAGTTTGGCGTTTCCCACTGTAATGGTGTTGGTTTTCGCCGCCTGTAGGACTCGTTCCTTGTCGGTGAATCTCAGGAAACGTATGGTGATTGGGCGCGGTGGTTGTCTGGCTGCTGGTGGGGGCCTCAGTGCTCGGTGAGCTCTCTCGAGTTCTACGGGCCTGTCGGTGGACAGGTGGAGCCACTCGGGAAGTTTGTCTTGCAGGTAGCGGATCAGTGGCATGTTTCCCTCTTCTTTTTCGCCCAGATTTAATAGAACACAATTATTCCTTCGCCCCCTGTTTTCCAGGTCCTCTGTTTTCTCTTCCAGCTGCTCTATTTTTTTTTTAGCATATGCTATTGTTTCCATGGCGTCTGTCAATAAGTTTTCCGTGGATAGGATTCGCCCCTCTGCCTCGTCCAGGCGCCCCGCGTTTATGGTTATCTTGTTGTTTATGTCAGGCAAAGCATTTTCCAGGATTGTCACCTTGCCCCCTATCGCACTGAGCTGAGCGTTAATGGCATCTAGTTTAGTGTTGAGTTCTGTACGTTGGGATCTCAGCTCAGAAAAGATGTCTTCGACAGAGTGCGAGGTTGGCATTCGTTGGGCCTCCGGGGGGAACGGGTCCTCTTGCTCCTGGCTAATGGCGCTAGCTTTTTCTGAAGCTAGCTGCTTCTTGGAGGCTTATTCCGTCGCTAGTGCTCGAGTCCGGGTAAAAATGTCACCTGTAGTGTCGCCTTTTGTAGCCGCCATGACTTTTTGACTAAAGCTAAATGAGTTTAAACTTGAAGTGGAGGTAAGATTAGGAATTGGAAACTACTTGTGCGGAGCTCCTAGTTCATGCGGCCATCTCGTTCAAGGGTCACGTGATCCCCGTGAACATACATTTTAACACCTGCACTCAATTTACCTTTTAGAAAGAGAGGGTGAAAAAGGGTGCTAATGATTTGTTTCACGTTTCAGGAGACCTCTGGTGACCTGACTTTGCTTCCAGTTGAAAAAAGTGTTGTGTATTTTATTACACTAATTTACTTCTGGGAGACGTAGCTTTGTCCAATCCTATTGGACACAACTGTATATCTGGAGCTCTGCCTGGTGTGAATGTCTTTGCGTAGGAGTGTTTGGGATTAGGAGGAGTATGTATGTGTGTGTTTGGGATTAGGAGGAGTATGTATGTGTGTGTTTGGGATTAGGAGGAGTATGTGTGTGTGTGTTTGGGATTAGGAGGAGTATGTGTGTGTGTGTGTTTGGGATTAGGAGGAGTATGTGTGTGTGTGTTTGGGATTAGGAGGAGTATGTATGTGTGTGTTTGGGATTAGGAGGAGTATGTATGTGTGTGTTTGGGATTAGGAGGAGTATGTGTGTGTGTGTTTGGGATTAGGAGGAGTATGTGTGTGTGTGTTTGGGATTAGGAGGAGTATGTGTGTGTGTGTTTGGGATTAGGAGGAGTATGTATGTGTGTGTTTGGGATTAGGAGGAGTATGTGTGTGTGTGTTTGGGATTAGGAGGAGTATGTGTGTGTGTGTTTGGGATTAGGAGGAGTATGTGTGTGTGTGTTTGGGATTAGGAGGAGTATGTATGTGTGTGTTTGGGATTAGGAGGAGTATGTGTGTGTGTGTGTTTGGGATTAGGAGGAGTATGTATGTGTGTGTTTGGGATTAGGAGGAGTATGTATGTGTGTGTTTGGGATTAGGAGGAGTATGTGTGTGTGTGTGTTTGGGATTAGGAGGAGTATGTGTGTGTGTGTTTGGGATTAGGAGGAGTATGTGTGTGTGTGTGTTTGGGATTAGGAGGAGTATGTGTGTGTGTGTGTTTGGGATTAGGAGGAGTATGTATGTGTGTGTTTGCCATTGCCTTGCAGTGCCAGTGGCAGGCGTGATGATTAGGACCAGATCTGAAGGGGGACAGACAGCCCTGAATGCAGCCTCTTTATCTTGTTGTTCATTACGTCGTGATAGCAGTGTCATCCTCCACACAGACTCAGCACAGACACTACAGCACAGACACTACAGCACAGACACTACAGCACAGACACTACAGCACAGACACTACAGCACAGACACTACAGCACAGACACTACAGCACAGACACTACAGCACAGACACTATAGCACAGACACTATAGCACAGACACTACAGTACAGACACTAAAGCGTCTATTTTCACTCCGTAATGTTGATTGATCCGTTTGATACATTAAAATGGTTCCATTGTGTATAGGTGGGCAAGCATATGTGCATAGCTCCACGAACACTCAATGTTTTGATAAGAATCAGTCGTCAATCTGAGTGGTCAAAACTGACCAGTGGGTAGTGTACATTTTAGAACACCCTCATGCTTCTATAAGGGCTCAGCATGTCATGCACAATCAAATCATTGTACACTATCAATTATCTTCCCCCGCCCCAATCATATCATGTCTACTCCTCAGCTCCATGTGGTGTCTGTTCAACCTGTTGTTTTGTCTACTCCGCTGGACCGTGTGTGTGTGTGTGTGTGTGTGCGTGCGTGCGTGCGTGCGTGCGTGCTTGCGCGCGCGTGCGCGCGCGCGTGTGTGTGTGTATGTGTGTGTGTGTGTGTGTGTACGTGTGTGTGTGTGCCCTCCAGTGGACCTTCTCCCTATAATGGGATCTCTGCTTAGAGATTCAGAATTGAATTGATAATGAGGCTTTATGGAGGTGTGCTCTGGAAATATCAGAACTAAACTCACCATGAACTCATATGAGGTTTTCTGATTCAGCCCAGACCTTTGATTCAGTCAATAGCTCATTTAGGGAACACGCTGTTACAGAGTTGTTACAGAAAGTCCATGAGCCTGGAGAGTCGGTCGGGCTCACTTGGGTGACGATGTCTCATAGGGATTTTCTTGAAGGTCTACAGTTGAAGTCGGAAGTTTACATACACTTAGGTTGGAGTCATTAAAACTCGTTTTTCAACCACTCCACAAATTTCTTGTTAACAAACTATAGTTTTGGCAAGTCGGTTAGGACATCTACTTTGTGCATGACACAAGTAATTTTTCCAACAATTGTTTAAAGACAGATTATTTCACTTATAATTCACTGTATCACAATTCCAGTGGGTCAGAAGTTTACATATACTAAGTTGACTGTGCCTTTCAACAGCTTGGAAAATTCCAGAAAATGATGTCATGGCTTTAGAAGCTTCTGATAGGCTAATTGACATCATTTGAGTCAATTGGAGGTGTACCTGTGGATGTATTTCAAGGCCTACCTTCAAACTCAGTGCCTCTTTGCTTGACATCATGAGAAAATCAAAAGAAATCAGCCAAGACCTCAGAAAAAAAATTGTAGACCTCCACAAGTTTGGTTCATCCTTGGGAGCAATTTCCAAATGCCTGAATGTACCAAGTTAATCTGTACAAACAATAGTAGGCAAGTATAAACACCATGGGACCACGCAGCCGTCATACCGCTCAGGAAGGAGACGCGTTCTGTCTCCTAGAGATGAACGTACTTTGGTGTGAAAAGTGCAAATCAATCCCAGAACAACAGCAAAGGACCTTGTGAAGATGCTGGAGGAAACAGGTACTAAAGTATCTATATCCACAGTAAAACAAGTCCTATATCGACATAACCTGAAAGGCCACTCAGCAAGGAAGAAGCCACTGCTCCAAAACCGCCATAAAAAAGCCAGACTACGGTTTGCAACTGCACATGGGGACAAAGATTGTACTTTTTGGAGAAATGTCCTCTGGTCTGATGAAACAAAAATATAACTGTTTGGCCATAACGACCATCGTTATGTTTGGATGAACAAGGGGAGGCTTGCAAGCCGAAGAACACTATCCCGACCGTGAAGCACGGGGGTGGCAGCATCATTTTGTGGTGGTGCTTTGCTGCAGGAGGGACTGGTGCACGTCACAAAATAGATGGCACCATGAGGTAGGAAAATTATGTGGATATATTGACGCAGCATCTCAAGACATCAGTCAGGAAGTTCAAGCTTGGTCGCAAATGGGTCTTCCAAATGGACAATGACCCCAAGCATACTTTCAAAGTTATGGCAAAATGGCTTAAGGACAACAAAGTCAAGGTATTGGAGTGGCCATCACAAAGCCCTGACCTCAATCCTATAGAAAATTTGTGGCCAGAAATGAAAAGGCGTGTGCGAACAAGGAGGCCTACAAACCTGACTCAGTTACACCAGCTCTGTCAGGAGGAATGGGCCAAAATTCACCCAACTTACTGTGGGAAGCTTGTGGAAGGCTACCCGAAATGTTTGACCCAAGTTAAACAATTTAAAGGAAATGCTACCAAATACTAATTGAGTGTATGTAGCTTCTGACCCACTGGGAATGTGATGAAAGAAATAAAAGCTGTAATTAATCATTCTCTCCTATTATTCTGATATTTCACATTCTTAAAATAAAGTGGTGATCCTAACTGACCTAAAACAGGGAATTTTTACTGGGATTAAATGTCAGGAATTGTGAAAAACTGAGTTTAAATGTATTTGGCTAAGGTGTATGTAAACTTCCGACTTCAACTGTATGTCCCCAGAGTTGGAAAATGTGTGATATCAGTGCAGTAATGGTAGCGTCCTCTGTGTTATTACTCTTAGGGATTTTACCCTGTGACAAACAATGTCAGTATACAACAAGTTATTGCTCACGTATACACTTTAATCATACATCTTTGGAATGCTTAGATTGACAGAGGGAGAATCTAAGAGGGGGGAAGGAAATACCACAATCTGTATATGCACAAGCCATTAAATCCTTGTCTGTGTCCAAAATGGTACACTATTCCCTTTAGAGAGCACTACTTTTGACCAGGACCCATAGAGTAGTGCACTACTTTTGACCAGGACCCCTAGAGTAGTGCACTACTTTTGACCAGGACATCTAGAGTATGCACTACTTTTGACCAGGGCCCATAGAGTAGTGCACTACTTTTGACCAGGACCCATAGAGTAGTGCACTACCTTTGACCAGGACCCATAGAGTAGTGCACTACTTTTGACCAGGACCCATAGAGTAGTGCACTACTTTTGACCAGGGCCCATAGAGTAGTGCACTACGTTTGACCAGGGCCCATAGAGTAGTGCACTACTTTTGACCAGGGCCCATAGAGTAGTGCACTACTTTTGACCAGGGCCCATAGAGTAGTGCACTACTTTTGACCAGGACCCATAGAGTAGCGCACTACTTTTGACCAGGGCCCATAGTTTTCTGGTCTAAAGTAGTGCACTATAAAGGAAATAGGGTGCTATATGTTTTTCTACCGGCTACTTGTTTACTTTACCAGACAGTGCTCACAGTGTCCTTGCAGCTACTTAGGATTCTCTGAATAGACGGATGGGGAAGTTACTTCAAATGCGTAACTAGCTTTTTCAGGATGGGGAAGTTCAATCAGTATTTATAAGTATAAAAACTGAATGGAAGGTTTTTCCTCTTACTCTGAACTGCCATACAAGCTCAGCCTCTGCAGAGTTAGGGGGATTCAGTAGTGTCAATCTATGTGTGTATGTCCATTCCCTGTGTGCGTCTCCAAGTGGCCAAGACAGGCTCTGTGATTGAATCCAGCCAGGCCTCTCCCAGGCAGCCCACCCCTGGTCTTGACGTACAGTCTTTTCATTGCCCCCTGTCTGCCTGTGTGTTTGTGTGTGTGTGTGTGTGTGTGTCTGTATGTGTCTGCGTGAGTATGCATGCTTGTGTACGTGTGTGTGTGTTTGTGTGTGTGTGTGTGTGTTTATGTGTGTGTGTGTGTATGTGTGTCTGTGTGTGTGTATATACACTAGTGGCCAAGACAAGCTCTTTGACGGAGGGTGTTTCCATTGCCCCCCTGTCTGCCCCCCAGGCCGCCTGCTGCTGATGGGATCAGGGCTGAGTCTCAGTACCATTAGTAACAGCCACAGCCTTCTGGACCCCTGGTCTACCGGGTCACTGGCCACAGCAGACACAGACGCTGTATTGCCTTCAATAGATCTGATAATCAGGGCAGCTGTAAGGAAATGGTGTGTTGGTGGTGTGTTTGAGTCTGTCTGTCTGTGTGTAAGTGTGTGGGTGTGTGTGTGTGTGTGTACATCCATCCAGCTGTTTCTGTATGCATCCATGAGTCTATTCAAGAGTGGAGCTTTGTTCCTCATATCAAGAGTTCTGTTTTGATCCATGCAGCTCTCCTTTTGAGGTCTGTTGTAATCAATTTGCTCATCAATTAAAGTGTCTGGCTGCCCTTGTGTGTGTGTTTTGTTTTGTGTCCGCTCCAGTTAATGAGAACAGCACTCCTTCTGTTGTCCTTGAGATAGCTGCTAATTAGACTGAGCTGAGCTGTCTCTGCGTCATTGGTTCGTAATGGCCGCTTTGCTCCCACAGAACGCCATGCATCTGAGCAAAACTTTGTGAGAATTCACGTCGGTGAATGGTGGTGCATGGTGGTGCATGGCGGTGCATGGCGGTGAATGTCGGTGAAGAGGTGGTTTGGAGAGGCTGTGGAGGTCAGTCATGTGCCTCTCTGAATTTTTTTGAATCGTTCAATTCCTTTAAACGTCCGTTTTTCTGAGTATCTCAGCCCTCTTGATGATTGGAGGAAGTGTTGGGATCACACTCTCCTGTTATCAGTTGGCACACCACCCTGGCAAATCCGTTACCCATCATGGAGAGGATGGTGGCATTTCAAAGCTGGTCCCTCATTGGTCCATCCACTCCTTAGCTTGTTCTTACCCTCTCTCTCTCTCTCCCCAACACGAGAGAGCAAACAACAGAGATAGAATGAGGGAGAGGGGAAAGAGAGAGAGGAAAGAGAGAGAGAGGGAAAGAGAGAGAGGAAAGAGGGAGAGAGGGGAAAGAGAGAGGGGAAAGAAAGAGAGAGAGAGGGAAAGAGGGAGAGATGGGAAAGAGAGAGAGAGGGAAAGAGAGAGAGAGAGGGAAAGCGAGAGAGGAAAGAGGGTGAGAGGGTGAGAGCAGAAAGAGAGATAGAGGGGAAACAGAAAGAGAGAGGGATAGAGAGAGGGGAAAAAAGAGAGAGGGGAAAGAGAGAGAGAGGGGAAAGAAAGAGCGGGGGAAAGAGAGAGAGGAGAAAGAGAGACAGGGGAAAGAGAGAGGAGAAAGAGAGAGGGGAAAGAGAGAAAACAAGGGAGAGAGGGATCGAGCAAAATAGAGAGAGAAATATGGTGACCTCTCTGACCGTGTTAATGACCTGGGATTTGTGGGATGGAAACTCCTCTATTGCGTTAGCCAATCAGAGGTCGTCACCCCTGGTCACCCAGCCAATCAGAGGTCGTCACCACTGGTCACCCAGCCAATCAGAGTTCGTCACCCCTGGTCACCCAGCCCCTGGTCAGTCATACTCTTTGTGTCGGTGGTCACCCAAGTCCCTCCCTCTTTGTCCCTTATAGCCACAACAGCTGAGACCTGCCCTCCTGAACTCTCTTGGTTCGTTATCAACGTTAGATCACTATAGAAGAAACTGACCAGACCCTTTTCACACTATCGTGTTGACCCAAATCAACCTGTGTTCAGATGTATAAGAAACAGACCACTTAGAGATCTAGAATGAAAACTATATCAAAATGTGTGAATTTTTAAGTTGCCAAGGCAATGACAAATGCAAGAAGGAGCTCTAGTCTATAGCCTCCATATGCAGCGCGGCGCTCTATAGGCTCTGCAGTGCAGTTTGGAATATGGAAATGGTATGTTGACTGAAATTGTAATAGGGTAATGTGGAACACATCAAAGGATTGGCTCAGTGGTTCTCAGTGGCTCAAGGCAAATACGGGTGAAGGAGTGGGTGTTTTTAATTCCAAGTTCCAACATGGTATTTTTCTAAACTTTTCATGAGACTAGAGTATCTAGCAGCGATATCAACTGTACTGCAGAACCTCTTGGACTATTGTTTCATTCTTTCACTTTGAAGGTTTAACCCATCAGTTAAAACCACATTAAAAGCACCCAGATGGCACATAGTGGCAGCTTTAAACATTTCATAAATCCCATCAACAACTGGGCTGTGAGTCAGAACACGACCTCACACCTTTTGGCCTGTTTCAACACTCTCTGCAAACCTCCCAAATAAGAATCAATACGAGCCCCAGGGTTACAATTCTCACAGTGAAGGCTCATAGACTGTATACAATGAAGAGGTGACAGGTCAACTACAGCTATGCACCCAAATGGCCCCACGGGCCCTGGCCAAAAGTAGTGCACTATATAGGAAGTAGGGTACCATTTGAGACACATCCTGTCTGAACGGTATAAGCTGTGACACTGTCTTCCAACTGATGTAATAATAAACCTTTTGAAGGCCAGACGCTGTGTGTTATTACAGATTAGACTGGGTAGTACAGGAGGAGGGCTGTGTGTGTGTGTGTGTGTGTGTGTGTGTGTGTGTGTGTGTGTGTGTGTGTGTGTGTGTGTGTGTGTGTGTGTGTGTGTGTGTGTGTGTGTGTGTGTGTGTGTGTGTGTGTAGCCAGTATGGGCGTGATGGGGTCTGACAGGCCCGGAGATTGGAGGAGACCCTTTGCCAGTCAGCCTCCCAGCAGATTGCTTCTGACCAACCACACTCTAGAGGGGCTGTGTGTGTGTTTGTGTGTGTGTGTGTGTGTGTGTGTGTGTGTGTGTGTGTGTGTGTGTGTGTGTGTGTGTGTTTGTGTGTGTGTTTGTGATTGTGTGTTTGTGTGTGTGTGTGTGTGTGTGTGTGTGATTGTGTGTGATTGTGTGTCTTCAGAATATTGGAATGGTTCCAAGCTTAGGAAAAATATATGGCTTTGAAATCTAATCTCAGGACTCCAAATGATGTTCTATCCCAGGGATATTCAACTCTTACCCTACGAGATCCGGAGCCCGCTGGTTTTCTGTTCTACCTGATAATGAATTGCACCCAGGTCTAAATCAGTCCCAGATTAGAGGGGAACAATGAAAAAACTCAGTGGAACTGGCTAGGTCAAGAGTTGAGTTTGAAGGTTCTATCCTATTGTTATAATACAAACGTCTACTGCATGGTTCCCAAACTCAGTCCAAATATAACTGGGCCTGTTGTTGTAACTGCCAATTATACTGTCCTGCTGCAAAAAAATATTATATGTGAAGTGTACTTTAGTATTATTTGGACTGGAATGCCTGTGGCGCGCGCACACACACACACACACACACACACACACACACACACACACACACACACACACACACACACACACACACACACACACACACACACACACACACACACACACACACACACACACACACACACACAGTACTACTATCTGGAGTCTGATGATACAAACTGTTCTCAAATCGTCACTACTCTACAGGCCATATCAAATCACTGTAGCCACTGGCATGGCAGTGTGATTGGAGGGCAGTGTGATTGGACATTTTGAACAGCTCAATAAGTGTCCGTCTCGCCTCAGGCCTTTGTGTAATAACAATCTGTCCTTTTTGGGCTATTTGAACTGTGCTGCATGCACCATAAAAACACCTTGGTGGTGCTCTAACAAGCTGTTTTGTTACAATATGAATTAGGCAACATAATGGGGTGCAATCTGCGATTGAAATCAGGACTTTCTTTGTGGAGTCCGTGTGTTGAAGTCTGAGTGTTGTACTGAAAGTCATTCTCGCTCAGTTGTTGTTCCAAATGGCACCCTATTCCCTTTATAGTGCAGTACCTACAGTATGGGCCCTGGTCAAAAGTAGTGCCCTATAAAGGGTGCCATTTGGACCGCATCCAGTGCTACCAAATGATATTTGGTGTTTTATATAACTTGCACTTTAGGCTGTACCGGAGCGACAAGTCTAGGTCCAAAAAGCTTCTAAACGGCTTTTACCCCCAAGCCATAAGACTCCTGAACATCTAGCCAAAGGGCTACCCAGACTATTCACATTGCCCCCCCCCCCTTCCCATCTCCACACCACTGCCACTCTCTGTTGTCATCTATGCATAGTCACTTTAATTAACTCTACCTACATGTACATACTACCTCAACTAACCGGTGCCCCCGCACATTGACTCTGTACCGGCACCCCCCTGTATATGTTGTTATTTTTTACTATTCTTATCCGTATTTTTGAAACTGCACTGTCGGTTAGGGGCTCGTAAGTTAGCATTTCACTGTTGTAGTCGGCGCATGTGACTAATACAATGTGATTTGATTTGAACAAAGGTTTCTGAACTGACAGTGACTACAGGGCAAAACAGATCAAGAGGCGGCAGGTAGCCTGGCGGGTAAGAGTGTTGGGCCAGTATCTGAAAGGTTGCTGGATCAAATCCCCGAGCCGACAAGGTAAAAATCTGCAGTTTTGGCGCCTCCCGGGTGGCGCAGTGGTCTAGGGCACTGCATCGCAGCGCTAGCTGTGCCACCAGAGTCTCTGGGTTCGCGCCCAGGCTCTGTCGCAGCCGGCCGCGACCGGGAGGTCCGTGGGGTGACGCACAATTGGCCTAGCGTCGTCCGGGTTAGGGAGGGTTTGGCCGGTAGGGATATCCTTGTCTCATCGCGCTCCAGCGACTCCTGTGGCGGGCCGGGCGCAGTGCGCGCTAACCAAGGGGGCCGGGTGCACGGTGTTTCCTCCGACACATTGGTGCGGCTGGCTTCCGGATTGGAGGCGCGCTGTGTTAAGAAGCAGTGCGGCTTGGTTGGGTTGTGCTTCGGGGGACGCATGGCTTTTGACCTTCGTCTCTCCCGAGCCCGTACGGGAGTTGTAGCGATGAGACAAGATAGTAATTACTAGCGATTGGATACCACGAAAATTGGGGAGAAAAGGGGGGTAAAATAATAATAATTTTAAAAAAATGTACAGCTGTGTGTTGTCCGCATAGCAGTGAAAGTTGACATTGTATTTCCAAATGAAATCACCAAGGTGGAATATAGGTGGAATATATAGTGAAAACAATAGTGGTCCTAAAATGGAACCTTGAGGATCACCGAAACTTGCAATTGCAATTGAGGACAATCCATCCACAGAGATGAACTGATGTCTTTCTGACAGATAAGATCTAAACCAGGCCAGAACTTGTCCGTGTAGACCAAATAGGGTTTCCAATCTCTCCAAAAGAATCTGGTGATGGTGTCAAAGGCGACACTAAGGTTTAGGAGCACAAGGACAGATGCAGAGCCTCGGTTTGACGTCATTAAAAGGTAATTTACCACCTTCACAAGTGCAGTCTCAGTGCTATGATGGGGTCTAAAACCAGACTGGAGCATTTTGTATAGATTATTTGTCTTCAGGAAGGCAGTGAGTTGCTGCGCACAACTTTTTCAAAAAGTTTTGAGAGAAATGGGAGATTCGATATTTTATTTTATTTATTTATTTCACCTTTATTTAACCAGGTAGGCAAGTTGAGAACAAGTTCTCATTTACAATTGCGACCTGGCCAAGATAAAGCAAAGCAGTTCGACACATACAACAACACAGAGTTACACATGGAGTAAAACAAACATACAGTCAATAATACAGTAGAAAAATATGTCTATATACAATGTGAGCAAATGAGGTGAGATAAGGGAGGTAAAGGCAAAACAAAAGGCCATGGTGGTGAAGTAAATACAATATAGCAAGTAAAACACTGGAATGGTAGATTTGCAGTGGAAGAATGTGCAAAGTAGAAATAGAAATAATGGGGTGCAAAGGAGCAAAATTAATAAATAAATAAATACAGTAGGGGGAGAGGTAGTTGTTTGGGCTAAATTATAGATGGGCTATGTACAGGTGCAGTAATCTGTGAGCTGCTCTGATAGCTGGTGCTTAAAGCTAGTGAGGGAGATAAGTGTTTCCAGTTTCAGAGATTTTTGTAGTTCATTCCAGTCATTGGCAGCAGAGAATTGGAAGGAGAGGCGGCCAAAGGAAGAATTGGTTTTGGGGGTGACCAGAGAGATATAGTACCTGCTGGAGCGCGTGCTACAGGTGGGTGCTGCTATGGTGACCAGTGAGCTGAGATAAGGGGGGACTTTACCTAGCAGGGTCTTGTAGATGACCTGGAGCCAGTGGATTTGGTAATGAGTATGAAGCGAGGGCCAGCCAACGAGAGCGTACAGGTCGCAGTGGTGGGTAGTATATGGGGCTTTGGTGACAAAACGGATGGCACTGTGATAGACTGCATCCAATTTATTGAGTAGGGTATTGGAGGCTATTTTGTAAATGACATCGCCGAAGTCGAGGATTGGTAGGATGGTCAGTTTTACAAAAGTATGTTTGGCAGCATGAGTGAAGGATGCTTTGTTGCGAAATAGGAAGCCAATTCTAGATTTAACTTTGGATTGGAGATGTTTGATGTGAGTCTGGAAGGAGAGTTTACAGTCTAACCAGACACCTAGGTATTTGTAGTTGTCCACATATTCTAAGTCAGAACCGTCCAGAGTAGTGATGTTGGACGGGCGGGCAGGTGCAGGCAGCGATCGATATAGGCCGATAGTTAAAAAAAAATTCTAGGTCAAGGTTTGGCTTTTCAGGAGAGGCTTTATTACTGACACTTGATGAGTTTGGTACACATCCAGAGGATAGGGAGACGATTATTATCCTAGGAGGACCAAGCACAGGAAATAGCTCTTTCTTGTAGTCAGCTGGAAGGTTTAGAGGCCATGACTATTTTAGTGAATGTTTCGAGAGATAAAGGATAAAAAAACTGGCAATTCTGTGCAGACTCAGGATAACTGAGTTTTGGAGAAATACGCAGATTAAAAGAGGTATCCATCATTTTCTTTCTAATTCTCATGGTCTTTTCGTCGAAGAAGTTCATGAATTGATCACTGCTGAAGTGAAGGCCAACCTCTCTTGGAGAATGCTGCTTTTTAGTTAGCTTTGTGACAGCATAAAAATAAAAAACTGTTGATTCAAAATATTAATTGTGCTTGTTAACTCTGTAGTAACTCTGAAATAACTCTGTAATAACTCTGTAATAACGCTGTAATAACTCGGTAATAACTCTTACGTAGATTTTATCGAGGAATAGATGCTATATTTTCCATTGCTGCAAATTAATTCTGTTTCTGCCTGCGAGGCAGCGTCTTCTGATCTAATGAGCTGGTTTTTGTTTTCCACTGGTACTGAAGCTAATGTCATGGTTAGCGCACGTGTGTGTGTGTCTGTCTGTGTGTGCGTGCGTGTACGTGTTCGTGTGCTTGTCTGTGTTTGTCTGTGTGAGTGTTTGTATGCAACAGAAGGCTCAGGGACAACAACACATTTTTCATACAGTTACTACTCATGGGTGCTCAATGCTAAATCCTCATATAAGATGCCTAACAATCAGATCTAATCAACATAGATTATGATCAAATGCATCAAAGAACCCACTGGAGGGGAATCAATCCTCCTTATAGACTTTCCCAACAGAAATGACCAATTTCATTTCGATAAACATCAATATCTACATCCGTTCATTCGCAGTAAAACACTTTATTTCTCTGATAGCAAGTACTTTATTTTTTATGAGTAACACCAGTGATTTTCTGCATCCCAAATGTCACCCTATATAGTGCACTACTTTTGAGCAGGGTCCATAAAGCTCTGGTCAAAAGTAGTGCACTACATAGGGAATATGGTGCCATTTAGGATGCAACCATTGGTTTCCCGATGGGCTGGAAGCAATTTAATCAGTGTCTTAATTGATTCAGATGAGATTCAGTTGAAGGGGTTTCTATTGTAATTAGAAGTAGTAGAGTAGACACATCACCATCCGGATGAGAGGAGGTGCAGGCAGAGCGCTCAGGGCCCTAAATCATCCTTCTCCAAAATGGCGGAACAGAGCTGAGGGAGCCACTGACTCATCTTAAACTTTTATGGCTGGTAGGCAGAGGGAAACTGTCTGACACACCTGCTGGCCCAGTGGCCCTGTGGAATGTGATAGACTCCCCCTGACATTATTATTAGTGTTTTAAAGGAGTTTTTTATGGCCTCCCTCCCGACCGCGCCACTTCTCTCGTCCTTTGCTTTAGTTTTAGTGAAAGGCCACAGTTTGAATGAGGCTGTTGAGTTTGGAAGGTCTGAGAGACTAAGAGGAGCAGGGGGTATCAAACAGCACCCCCCCCCCCCCCCCCCCCCCAATCTCCACCAATCCCCACACAGCAGAGAAGAGAATATGATCAAGGGAAAAAGACAAGATATAAAGTTTCTCTCCTCATAGACTTTTATTCTGTCTCCAGGGCCCTTGGCGAGCTACGCAACTATTTACATTTCACAGCTTTTATCAGACTTCAACCTCTCTCACCTTGTTTTCAGACACGCAGTATGTGGGTATCATTAAGTGGGTAAGGAAAACATATTTAGCATTTTTAGCTAGAAGACGTATCCCCCTCCCTTTAGATGTTTTTTCTATGAGGGTAATAGTCTACCCTTACCACTTTCATGGTCTATGTTACATCATCAATATTCGAGCTCTCTCTCTCTCTTCAGGAGGGTTTCTCTGATGATACACACTGGGCTCAGCGTCAATATTCTACTCTACCTGCCCACATCTACTAAAGAACTGGCTCATTATATTACCTGTTACCAGGGCTACGGGATACATCCAATGGGCAGGGAGTGGGGTAGGAAGGGAGGGAGTGAATGAGGGAGTGAGTGAGTGAGCTTAGAGAGACCATATTAAATCAGAGCAATATCAATGACTGGACCTCCTACCTCCAGTGTGTGTGTGTGTGTGTGTGTGTGTGCTGGGGTCCATGTGTGATAATCAGAAGGCTATTGACAGGGGATGTGCTTGGGCATTCGCTAGTCAAAGCCCTGGCTTAGAGTTCCCCTCTAAGCTATGAGAACACTGTCCACAGTCCATGGATAATTAACTGCCTCACTTGTTCTCCCAGCCAGGCACTCTGATGTGCTGTAACACACCCTGTGAGTGTGTGTGTGAGTGTGTGACAGACAGCTGACTGAACTGAAATGGTTTCATATTGGTTTTATCTTGGCAAACTGCATTCAAGAAGGAGGATGTCATAGAGGGTCTGTCCTAGTGGGCCTCTGAGGGTCCTCGGTAATGGAGCCGTGGTGGACACAGGCACGCACACCTGTGTGTGATCTGATGTGTGTATGTGGACTAATGAATCTGTCAACCCAGAGTGACAGCCCACACACACACACACACACACACACACACACACACACACACACACACACACACACACACACACACACACACACACACACACACACACACACACACACACACACACACACACACACACACACTGCCAGTCTAATTGTTGTTAGACCGTCTATAAACACACACCTCTACCTGCTGTTAGTGTTTACCCATGGGTTTAGTTGACTGTGTCTGTGCTCAGACCAGCTCCTCTCTCTGGGCTGTAGAGCTGCTGCTGGTCCTCCCTGTCTTCTCTCTCTGGGCTGTAGAGCTGCTGCTGGTCCTCCCTGTCTTCTCTCTCTGGGCTGTAGAGCTGCTGCTGGTCCTCCCTGTCTTCTCTCTCTGGGCTGTAGAGCTGCTGCTGGTCCTCCCTGTCTTCTCTCTCTGGGCTGTAGAGCTGCTGCTGGTCCTCCCTGTCTTCTCTCTCTCTGGGCTGTAGAGCTGCTGCTGGTCCTCCCTGTCTTCTCTCTCTGGGCTGTAGAGCTGCTGCTGGTCCTCCCTGTCTTTTCTCTCTGGGCTGTAGAGCTGCTGCTGGTCCTCCCTGTCTTCTCTCTCTGGGCTGTAGAGCTGCTGCTGTTCCTCCCGGGCTTCTCTCTCTACTAGTACTATTTTAATTGATACATCTTCCACTTTTTACTTTACGGGCTACTTCCAGGTCTGAATATACTTGACATAGCGGTGTGCCTATCTAACACTAGGGGTTTGCTCTGCACTTTACATATCTGCAGATTATTGTACAGCGTTATTCTCTCTATGATTGGCATGAGGAATGCACTCAGTAACCCAGTATTGGCATTTCTTCCTTTCAGAGTCTGTTGACTGTTACTGTATTGTAATGACAAACACCCCAGCGGCTCATGTGCATTTGCCTAATTAGTAACCAGCTGTAGTGAGAGAGAGGGGGGCGGGGGGGGGGGGGGGGGGGTTAATTGATTGTGGGCAATACAGTTGATTTGCAACTCAACCAAGCTAATAATGTGGTATTGATCGGTCCATTAAATTGAACAATATTACAAGGAGATCTAATCCAGTGACTGTGAAAGCAGAAGTTAGTTGATGCTCTTACAGTTTTTCATCTACTTATGGTATTACGTCATTCAATGGTGACATTGTAAGAAGTGGTGAGTGTGGGTGATGATGGACTACAGGCTTCAGCCAGGCTGTACTCCCTCGTATATAACGTCTGCAAGAAATTACATTAACTACAGAGGAGGAGGTGTGTGGTACTGTTCAAGGCGGTCTAACAGAGTTTAGTGTTACGCTGAGCAGAGCAGGTGAACCCAAGAGCAGAGTCAGAGCGGACAGAACTGTAGCGGAGAGGGAAACAGCGTCAGGCAAGGGAAAACTGGCACAACATGAAAACAGGATCTATGCAGGAACAAACGGCTAAAACCGCATACTGACTGAACAGAGGTTACGATCTGGCAGCGTGGAAGTGGCAGGGATGAGTATTTGTAGAGGTCTTGATAATGGAACATGTTGCAGCTGGTGGGGATCTGCTCTGCCTCCAGCACACCTGTCTCCGCCCACACAAATCACACACACAGAGAGAAAGAGGGAGAGGCGGCAGGTTAGGGAGACACAGGATGAGTAGTAGAGGGCATGGCAGAAGCAGATGTAACATTTAGTCTGGTGTGGCTAAACCAAGATGGCTGCCATACCAGACCTTTTTTTAAACATTTAACTAGGCAAGTCAGTTAAGAACAAATTCTTATTTACAATGACGACCTATCTCTGCCAAACCCAGACGACGCTGGGCCAATTGTGCGCCGCCCTTTGGGACTCCCAATCACAGCTAGCTGTAATGCAGCCTGGATTCAAACCAGAACTGCAGTGATACCTCTTGCACTGAGATGCAGTGCCTTGGAGGTTGGAGGGGCGCCATGTGTGACTGACATGTTTTCCGTTTGCTCCTGCATTATTCTTAAAGTTTATGTGAATTTTGCAGCAGAACCGTATTTATTTTCAAATATTAGTTTGGTGATCCCTTTCCTTTAAAACCAAGACTAATTTGCTTTCGAATGTCAGCATGTCGATGAAACATAAGGCCAAAAACATGACTTTAAAAAAACCTGGCCTACAAGACTCTTATCACCGCCCTCTCCTGAGTCTGAGGGCCTGGGGACTAACACTTTACCCAGGGGTACGGCTTGGCCTGGCGGCGCTGAAATGAACATTCTCGAGGCCATCAAACTACTACGCTCTGAGATAGTTGAAATGAAAACGGAGGTAGTTGCTACGATTGAGGCCTGAATACAGGAGGTTTCTCATACTTTAAAAGCAGATCTAACCATCCTGCGGAACTAGACGGTGCCAGCAATCACATCACTCAAAACAACAACAGAATTGCACACTACAACGATTGCAGCACTGGAGACCTCCACTACCAATGTCTCCGACTAAACTACCTCCCTGGAGGCTGACGTGAAACCCCTGGCTGCGGATCTGAAAAGGGTGCAGGAGAGCTGTGTGAGTTTAGAGGAATTCTCTCGCTGCAATAACCTGAGACTGGTATCGGTCCCAGAGTCAGTGGAAATGCCACGCACCACGGATTTCATTTTTCGGCTGCTGAAGGATGTTCTTGCCTTGGATGAGAAGCCCCTGATTGATCGTGCCCACCGGTCGCTGCGCCCAAAGCCCCGGGATGGTGAGAGGCCCTGTGACATCATTCTTTGAGTGCACTTTTCCATGAGAAGATGGAGATTCTCCGACGAGCCCGCAATACCACTCTGAGCTTTCAAGGACAGCTTCTCTATCTACCAGGACCTCTCCCCCACTGTTTCCAGGCAGTGTGCAGCTTTCGGGCTGGCCAAACGACTACTACGGGACCATCCAGGTGTGAAGTATGGACTGAGATTCCCGGCCCGTTTATGACTATCTCATGATGGTAAAGACTACACATTTGATTCTCCGTATGAGGCTGTGGCACACATTCAACGTCACATCAAGAAGTCTTGAACTTGCTCATAGATCAGCAACTGTTGCCTGCGATCTGTGGATAGCAAGTAGCCCACCTGTGGTACAATTATGTTTAGTTATAACATACTATTCTTGTATAGTTGGGGAGTTGGCGAACCCATTCAGGCTTATTTGATGTGATATTTGATGTGATCTAATGTTTTGATCATCTAGTGTGTTTGCCTTCCAAGCATTCAGTCATTTTCATTTCATTATATTAAGGGTTTGCTTAACTCCTTTCTTTCTAGGCTGTCTCATTCACCTATTCAGTTTGTTTACATAGTGTCTCAGTGACTCAAAATATTTTTGGTTATTTGTTTGCTGTGTCCGTTTGTACTGACCCAGTAAACAGTAAATGTTCCGAGGCTACACGTTTTGGGGGGTCTTCACTTTAATTTTAAAGGTTTTGAAGGTCATATATGCCCAGCAAACGTTCAACATTGCACACACGTAGTTTTTGGTCTTGGCTGTAAGATGTCTTATCGTCAAACTAGACAGTTATTATTATTTAATTTTTTTTGATCGTCTTACTATTATTTGCTTATTTCAAATTAGGTTTTTGGTTGAGAGCCTTTATACATTTTATTTATTCTCTCTCAATGCCTGTTATAAGACTGGGAAAATAATTATATACATCTACAAGTGATGCTTTTGTCATTTCGTTTGCACAAGGGATTCACTTTTATTTTTCTCTCTTTTTGCTGCTTGATCCACTAACACAAAACGCGACTTTAAAGAGCGGGACTGTGGGTTTGGGTTTAACGCCGCACTCTCACAGACATACTGTGCGAAGAGAACATGTTCTATTTAGGCTTGTACCTCGTTTTGGGAGGTATTGTCTGGGATGGGGGGAGGTGGTTGGGGAGAGGAAGGAGGTTGAATTGTTCAGTTCTAATGTTGTTATTCTGTCTTTTTAGTTTTTTTTTTGTACTTTTGCCAAGTATCTTGCACCGTACATTATTACTCTGAGACAAGTTATTCTGGGGTTTTGGGTATTCATTGCTTTTCCACTCTATGCTCTAATGACAGGGTTGTATAACGGGAGTGCTCAGGGTGGCCGAAATAATACGATTAAGTACATTTCGTGGAACATCAAAGGGGTTAACAACCCTGTGAAGCGTAAGAGGGTGCTGACACACTTAAAGGGTTTGAATGCAAATGTTGCATTTCTACAAGAGACTCACTTGAGGACTGGTGAGCATTTTAGGATGCGTAGGGACTGGGTTGGTCAAGTGTTCCACTCTAACTTTCATAGTAAATCAAAAGGTGCTGCCATTTTGGTTGATACATCTACTCCCTTTGTAGCTTCTGAGGTTATTGCTGATCTTAAGGGACGATACGTCATAGTAACCGGTAAACTGTTTTCTACCCCTCTTGTTTTGGCTAGTGTTTATGCTCCCAATTGGGATGGCACAAGTTTCATTTCTTCCTTTATATCTGCTATACCCAATTTAGATTCCCATTTGTTGATTTTAGGGGGGGGGATTTTAACTGTACAATGTCCCCAGTTCTTGACAAGTCCTCACGAAGAACTACAGGCCCATCTAAATGTGCCCTACTTATTCAATCTTTTCTTCAGAAATATGCTATGTCTACAGCATACTCTACAGATAGACAGTATTCCTTTTATTCTCATGTTCATCAAACATATTCCCGCATTGATTACTTATTTTTGGACAAAAAACTTCTGCCTAACCTTCGGCGGTGTACTTATGAGAGTATTGTTATTTCTGACCATTCACCATTAGTGCTTGAACTAGAGTTTCCCCAGCGACCTCCTATGCGCTATCAATGGCGTCTTAACCCCATTTTCCACTCAGAAAAGGAGTTTGTCAATTTAATTTCTTCTGAAATCACCTTATTCCTAGAAATTAATTCAACGCCAGGTATGTCCTGCTCTACCATATGGGAGTCTCTGAAAGCGTACCGACGTGGCCAAATTATTTCTTATACAGTCAACCAAAACAAAGCTCACTCTCAGCGACTTCGGGACCTGAGCGAAGCCATAGCCACATTGGATGAGAAGTATGCTACGGATCCTTCCTCTGATCTACATAAAGAGCGCCAACTACTCCAATCTGAATTTGATGAGCTTTCTACCAGGTAAGCTGAACAGTTACTCTTGCGAGCTTGATACAGAGTGTATGAACAAGGCGACAAGGCCAGTAAACTCCTTGCACATCAGATCCATAAATGTGAGGCCTCACGTTTAATTCCACAAATAAGGACTCTGTCTGGTGCCACCACAGTTATACATAAAGAGATCAATGATCAATGCAAACAATTTTACTCTGCGCTATACACCTCTGAATCTCCTCAAGACCCTTTGCTAATTGATTCATTCTTTAATGGTTTGAATATGCATTCAATTGATACAGACTCCCATGACTGTTTAGAAGAAAAATGTACACCTGAGGAGATTGCAACAGCAGTGTCCGCAATGAAAAGTGGTAAATCACCGGGTCCGGATGGTTTTCCAACCAAATTTTACAGGACGTTTTCTGGTCTGCTTTGTCCATTCTTGTCTCGATTATTTGCAGAGTGCCTTAATACCTCAAAGCTATCACCTAGTCTTTATCAGGCTTCAATCTCATTACTATTAAAGAAGAACAAAGACTCCCTGGAATGTGGATCCTATCGCCCAATCTCGCTTTTAAACTGTGATTACAAAATCCTAGCCAAGCTCTTAGCCATCCATATGGAAGGCTCACTGCACCAAGTAATACACTCTGACCAGACTGGCTTTGTGAGAAATAGTTATTTGTTTTTCAATATTAGACTCCTTATGAATATACTGTACTCCCCAGTGTCGGGGGACCTGGAGGTGTGGGTCTCACTTGATGCGGAAAAAGCTTTTGAACACGTTGAGTGGGACTACCTAACAGCTGGCCTTTATAGATTTGGCTTTGGCCCCAAATTCATTGCGTGGATAAAGATTCTTTATTTTTCTCTCATGGCTTCGGTACGGACTAGCAACTTTTCCTCTGACTATTTTCCCTTGCACCGCGGATCCAGACAGGGTTGTCCACTCTCCCCCTTGTTGTTTGCTTTGGTAATCGAGCCTCTCGCCATTGCACTACGCTCTACTGATGCCATTCAAGGAATAATCAGGACGGGCTTAGAGCAGAAAGTCTCGCTATATGCTGACGACCTCCTTTTGTTTATCTCCAACCCTGATACCTCATTGCCACGTGCCTTATCTGTGCTTAAAAAGTTTGGATCAATCTCAGGGTACAAGCTGAATCTAGGCAAGTGTGAGCTTTTTCCTGTAAATAAGGCTGCTTTAAAGTGCTATTTTACAAGTATTCAGTTTAGGATTGTCTGGGATCAATTCACCTATTTGGAAGTTAAAGTGACAAGGAAATATTCAGAATAGTTTCAGGAAAACATTGTTGCTCTAGTAGAAAGTTTGAAACAATATTTTACTTTTTGGAATTCACTACCTCTTTCTCTTATTGGAAGGATTAATGTCATTAAAATGAATGTGTTGCCCAAATGTGTATATTTATTTCAATGTTTACCCATATTTATTCCAAAATCTTATTTTAATTCACTGGATCAAACATTCATGTATTTTATTTGGAATGGCAAGGTACCACGGATTGGTTGAAAACATTTACAGAAGCCTAAGGCATTGGGGTGGTTCAGCTCTACCAAATTTTCAGACATACTATTGGGCTGCAAATTTCAGAGCCCTTTTGTACTGGCTGCAGACTGATCCTACTGGTCCTAGACCACTCTGGGTCCAGATGGAGTCTGAATCGAGTAAACCTGCTGCACTTTCTTCTGTGTTGTGCTCGTCTCTCCCAGTGTCCCGAGGCAAAAAGTTTGTCAACCCAATTGTAAAGTAGTCTCTCAAAATTTGGAATCAATTCCGTTTAGCCTTTAGCCTCCGAGGCTTTTCTCTATCAGGCCCAATCATTCAGAACATTTTATTTCCTCCATCTTTAGATGATGGGGCTTTTGCCATCTGGCACTCACTAGGCCTCTCCTCACTAGCCCAATTATTCTTTGATGATACATTTGCCACTTTTGCTCAGCTACAGGAAAAGTTCAACCTCCCCCAATCCCACTTTTTCCGCTATCTCCAGACTAGGAACTTTGTCAGAGCTAACACACCTGAATTTCCCCATAGGCCTGCGAATACAGCTATAGAGAGCATCTTTGAGTTGAACAAGCTTCCTAGGGGTGCAATTTCAGATGTATATGCAATCATTAGTGACTTACAGAATCCTTCTTTGGTAAAGACTCGATGGGAAAAGGATTTGGGGGAGGAACTTGGGGAAGACACCTGGGAGTCTGTGCTGCACAGGGTGCATTCGTCCTCTTTTAGCACTAGACACAGCCTCATTCAATTCAAGGTGGTTTACCGTATCCACTGGTCCGGGGCCAAACTTGAAAGAATATTTTCTGATTTTGATCCTACCTGTGTCCGATGTTAAACGGAACCAGCCACACTGTTGCATAGGTTTTGGGGCTGTCATAAAATGTCAGTTTTCTGGGAATTAATATTTAAATGTTTCTCTGATATATATGACACTGTTATAGATCCGTCTCCCCTTACAGCCATTTTTGGCGTACTGCCCATAGGTACCCCCCTGTCAAGAATTCAGTTGGACACTGTTGCTTGTACAACTCTTTTAGCTAGATGGCTAATATACAGAACTGGAAGATGGCAGCTCCCCCATCTTATAAATATTGGGTGAGAGATGTGTTGTGCTCTCTGAAACTAGAGAAAATTCAATTCAATACAATACAGCCAGCAGCATACCACCCTGCATACCACTGCTGGCTTGCTTCTGAGCTAAGCAGGGTTGGTCCTGGTCAGTCCCTGGATGGGAGACCAGATGCTGCTGGAAGTGGTGTTGGAGGGCCAGTAGGAGGCACTCTTTCCTCTGGTCTAAAAAAAATATCCCAATGCCCCAGGGCAGTGATTGGGGACACTGCCCTGTGTAGGGTGCCGTCTTTCGGATGGGATGTTAAACGGGTGTCCTGACTCTCTGAGGTCATTAAAGATCCCATGGCACTTATTGTAAGAGTAGGGGTGTTAACCCCGGTGTCCTGGCTAAATTCCCAATCTTGCCCTCAAACCATCACGGTCACCTAATAATCCCCAGTTTACAATTGGCTCATTTCATCCCCCTCCTCTCCCCTGTAACTATTCCCCAGGTTGTTGCTGCAAATGAGAATGTGTTCTCAGTCAACTTACCTGGTAAAATAATGGAAAATGAATGTAGGAACACCAAACTGTTTTATGAGGCTTGGGCTCCATTCCGGTCTTACTTTAAACAGTCCATCTCTGATGGCATTCATATTAAAATTAAAATAAGTCTGTATTTGACTCCCCTGAGACTTAAGGGTTGGATGAGCATTTCTTTGTGTTTTTTTGGGGGGGGGACATTAAGGTTGATGATGTGCTTATTGATTGTGACCTGCTGATGCCTTGTTCATCTTGCCCGGTCAATGTGAGCTTGTTTTGCCCTGTTTTATTTTATAATTGTTTTCACGCTTACATAAAACTATTATTATACATTATTATACATTATACATTTAAAGCATTGTAAACTTTATTTTTGGTCCAGTGGATGGTCAGTCTGTGGCCATGACTGTCTGTGAGTGTTTGCATTTCTCCACCCCTATCCCTTGTCTGTTTACAGGAACAATGGTGAGGTTTCTGCTCTGTCCCTGTACTACAGATTGCCCTTTAACCTTTGTAGCCTTCTGCACGGTGTGTTTAACTTGTCTAAAGTACGGTATCTTTAAAGCAAATTTTAAAAAACATTTTATTTGTATTTTTTTCTAGTTGAGTATATTATTTATATTGTTTTGTGTTGGCTTGTGTGTAAAACTGAATAAACAGAGTTTTCAAAAGAGATGCAGTGCCTTGAAATCTTTCAAATACTTCTAGCATTTGCTTTAGCCTTCCTGGAGTGCCAAGATGGGCGGGGTTTTCCATTTTGTCACTATTCTATTGGATTAATTGCTATAGGTAAACTCAATCAAGCCCAGCTGAAGTTTTTGAAATTATTTCAGGTCTGTGCCATAATACCAAGGCTGCTTCAGCACTGTGAGCGGTGAGATGACTATCAGCTATTCATGTACGTCGTCTACTCAAAACAATTTTTACAAAAAATGATCTCTGTAGAGAGTAGCTGTGGCGTGCATCTTTCTTGTACTAAGTACATTTCTATGAGCCATAGATTTTAAGCACACAGGGTTCTGGTACATTGACTGGTGGAAACTTGCACCCCATTGAACAATCCACCACCCTCTTATTCAATTTTCCAACATTAATCAGCCGTTAAATTAACTTCTGAGGTTTAATTGCGTACTTTGAATGATTATGGTGAGGTCAGGGGTAAGGTACTTCACAGACTTGGCTGCTCGTAGTTTTTTTCTCTCTCTCTCTCTCTCTCTCTCTCTCTCTCTCTCTCTCTCTCTCTCTCTCTCTCTCTCTCTCTCTCTCTCTCTCTCTCATATTGTGTACGCTTTATTCAAACAGTTGTGAAATCAGAGGGGAGATAAACAAGTGGGAGACTCAGAGTGGACAAGGGGGAGAAACAGGGTGGACAAGGGAGAGAAACATGGGCACAAGGGAGAGAAACATGGGCACAAGGGGGAGAAACAGGGTGGACAAGGGAGAGAAACATGGGCACAAGGGAGAGAAACATGGGCACAAGGGAGAGAAACAGGGTGGACAAGGGAGAGAAACATGGGCACAAGGGAGAGAAACAGGGTGGACAAGGGAGAGAAACATGGGCACAAGGGAGAGAAACATGGGCACAAGGGAGAGAAACATGGGCACAAGGGGGAGAAACAGGGTGGACAAGGGAGAGAAACATGGGCACAAGGGAGAGAAACATGGGCACAAGGGAGAGAAACAGGGTGGACAAGGGAGAGAAACATGGGCACAAGGGAGAGAAACAGGGTGGACAAGGGAGAGAAACATGGGCACAAGGGAGAGAAACATGGGCACAAGGGAGAGAAACAGGGTGGACAAGGGAGAGAAACATGGGCACAAGGGAGAGAAACATGGTGGACAAGGGAGAGAAACATGGGCACAAGGGAGAGAAACAGGGTGGACAAGGGAGAGAAACATGGGCACAAGGGAGAGAAACATGGGCACAAGGGAGAGAAACATGGGCACAAGGGAGAGAAACATGGTGGACAAGGGAGAGAAACATGGGCACAAGGGAGAGAAACAGGGTGGACAAGGGAGAGAAACATGGGCACAAGGGAGAGAAACAGGGTGGACAAGGGAGAGAAACATGGGCACAAGGGAGAGAAACAGGGTGGACAAGGGAGAGAAACATGGGCACAAGGGAGAGAAACAGGGTGGACAAGGGAGAGAAACATGGGCACAAGGGAGAGAAACATGGGCACAAGGGAGAGAAACAGGGTGGACAAGGGAGAGAAACATGGGCACAAGGGAGAGAAACATGGGCACAAGGGAGAGAAACATGGTGGACAAGGGAGAGAAACATGGGCACAAGGGAGAGAAACATGGGCACAAGGGAGAGAAACATGGGCACAAGGGGGAGAAACAGGGTGGACAAGGGAGAGAAACATGGGCACAAGGGAGAGAAACATGGGCACAAGGGAGAGAAACAGGGTGGACAAGGGAGAGAAACATGGGCACAAGGGAGAGAAACAGGGTGGACAAGGGAGAGAAACATGGGCACAAGGGAGAGAAACATGGGCACAAGGGAGAGAAACAGGGTGGACAAGGGAGAGAAACATGGGCACAAGGGAGAGAAACATGGTGGACAAGGGAGAGAAACATGGGCACAAGGGAGAGAAACAGGGTGGACAAGGGAGAGAAACATGGGCACAAGGGAGAGAAACATGGGCACAAGGGAGAGAAACATGGGCACAAGGGAGAGAAACATGGTGGACAAGGGAGAGAAACATGGGCACAAGGGAGAGAAACAGGGTGGACAAGGGAGAGAAACATGGGCACAAGGGAGAGAAACAGGGTGGACAAGGGAGAGAAACATGGGCACAAGGGAGAGAAACAGGGTGGACAAGGGAGAGAAACATGGGCACAAGGGAGAGAAACAGGGTGGACAAGGGAGAGAAACATGGGCACAAGGGAGAGAAACATGGGCACAAGGGAGAGAAACAGGGTGGACAAGGGAGAGAAACATGGGCACAAGGGAGAGAAACATGGGCACAAGGGAGAGAAACATGGGCACAAGGGAGAGAAACATGGGCACAAGGGAGAGAAACATGGGCACAAGGGAGAGAAACATGGGCACAAGGGAGAGAAACATGGGCACAAGGGAGAGAAACAGGGTGGACAAGGGAGAGAAACATGGGCACAAGGGAGAGAAACAGGGTGGACAAGGGAGAGAAACATGGGCACAAGGGAGAGAAACATGGGCACAAGGGAGAGAAACAGGGTGGACAAGGGAGAGAAACATGGGCACAAGGGAGAGAAACAGGGTGGACAAGGGAGAGAAACATGGGCACAAGGGAGAGAAACAGGGTGGACAAGGGAGAGAAACATGGGCACAAGGGAGAGAAACAGGGTGGACAAGGGAGAGAAACATGGGCACAAGGGAGAGAAACAGGGTGGACAAGGGAGAGAAACATGGGCACAAGGGAGAGAAACATGGGCACAAGGGAGAGAAACAGGGTGGACAAGGGAGAGAAACATGGGCACAAGGGAGAGAAACATGGGCACAAGGGAGAGAAACAGGGTGGACAAGGGAGAGAAACATGGGCACAAGGGAGAGAAACAGGGTGGACAAGGGAGAGAAACATGGGCACAAGGGAGAGAAACAGGGTGGACAAGGGAGAGAAACATGGGCACAAGGGAGAGAAACAGGGTGGACAAGGGAGAGAAACAGGGGCACAAGGGAGAGAAACAGGGTGGACAAGGGAGAGAAACATGGGCACAAGGGAGAGAAACATGGGCACAAGGGAGAGAAACAGGGGCACAAGGGAGAGAAACATGGGCACAAGGGAGAGAAACATGGGCACAAGGGAGAGAAACATGGGCACAAGGGAGAGAAACAGGGGCACAAGGGAGAGACACATGGGCACAAGGGAGAGAAACAGGGGCACAAGGGAGAGAAACATGGGCACAAGGGAGAGAAACAGGGGCACAAGGGAGAGAAACATGGGCACAAGGGAGAGAAACAGGGGCACAAGGGAGAGAAACATGGGCACAAGGGAGAGAAACATGGGCACAAGGGAGAGAAACAGGGGCACAAGGGAGAGAAACATGGGCACAAGGGAGAGAAACATGGGCACAAGGGAGAGAAACATGGGCACAAGGGAGAGAAACAGGGGCACAAGGGAGAGAAACAGGGGCACAAGGGAGAGAAACAGGGTGGACAAGGGAGAGAAACAGGGGCACAAGGGAGAGAAACAGGGGCACAAGGGAGAGAAACAGGGTGGACAAGGGAGAGAAACATGGGCACAAGGGAGAGAAACAGGGTGGACAAGGGAGAGAAACATGGGCACAAGGGAGAGAAACAGGGTGGACAAGGGAGAGAAACATGGGCACAAGGGAGAGAAACAGGGTGGACAAGGGAGAGAAACATGGGCACAAGGGAGAGAAACAGGGTGGACAAGGGAGAGAAACATGGGCACAAGGGAGAGAAACAGGGTGGACAAGGGAGAGAAACATGGGCACAAGGGAGAGAAACAGGGTGGACAAGGGAGAGAAACATGGGCACAAGGGAGAGAAACAGGGTGGACAAGGGAGAGAAACATGGGCACAAGGGAGAGAAACAGGGTGGACAAGGGAGAGAAACATGGGCACAAGGGAGAGAAACAGGGTGGACAAGGGAGAGAAACATGGGCACAAGGGAGAGAAACAGGGTGGACAAGGGAGAGAAACAGGGGCACAAGGGAGAGAAACAGGGTGGACAAGGGAGAGAAACATGGGCACAAGGGAGAGAAACAGGGTGGACAAGGGAGAGAAACATGGGCACAAGGGAGAGAAACAGGGTGGACAAGGGAGAGAAACAGGGTGGACAAGGGAGAGAAACAGGGTGGACAAGGGAGAGAAACATAGGCACAAGGGAGAGAAACAGGGGCACAAGGGAGAGAAACAGGGTGGACAAGGGAGAGAAACATGGGCACAAGGGAGAGAAACATGGGCACAAGGGAGAGAAACAGGGTGGACAAGGGAGAGAAACAGGGTGGACAAGGGAGAGAAACAGGGGCACAAGGGAGAGAAACAGGGGCACAAGGGAGAGAAACAGGGGCACAAGGGAGAGAAACAGGGTGGACAAGGGAGAGAAACAGGGTGGACAAGGGAGAGAAACAGGGGCACAAGGGAGAGAAACAGGGTGGACAAGGGAGAGAAACAGGGGCACAAGGGAGAGAAACAGGGTGGACAAGGGAGAGAAACATGGGCACAAGGGAGAGAAACATGGGCACAAGGGAGAGAAACAGGGGCACAAGGGAGAGAAACAGGGTGGACAAGGGAGAGAAACAGGGTGGACAAGGGAGAGAAACAGGGGCACAAGGGAGAGAAACATGGGCACAAGGGAGAGAAACAGGGGCACAAGGGAGAGAAACAGGGGGACAAGGGGGACAAACCGGGTGGACGTGGGGATCAAACCCCAGTCTCCAGGATTGTACATATATGTCAAGAACCAGAAATATTACCACACAATCACAAGCTCTGCATGACATGTCTCCTCCTTTTTCTAACTTCCTCTCTTTCTTCCCTTCTTCTTTTCTCACAGTTGTATTCCAGAGGCCCACCTTGGCAGTTAGAGGAGAGGCTCCGCGGTACGCCACCCCCATGTCTGTGCCTGGCATGTTGCTCCTCCCCCTGCTCCTGCTGCCCCTCCCCATCGCGCTGTCCCAGAAACCCCTGCTCCTCTCCCTGCCCGACCCCACGCCCGCCCCCCTGTACCTTTCCCGGCCGGAGTGCACCCGGAGAGAGCACCCTGTGGTCACCTTCCAAGGTAAGTCATACTGGACACAAAACTCGTTACAGGACATGCATTTCTGGACATCCACACTGAAGGTCTCTTCTCTCACTACTGAATACAAACTGGAATATTTAAGCAATAAGGCCCGAGGGGGTGTGGTATTTGGCCAATACCATGGCTAAGGACTGTTCCTATGCACAATGCAACGAGGAGTGCCTGCATACAGCCCTTAACCGTGGTATATTGGTCATATACCACATACACCCCCCCCCCCCCAAGGTGCCTTATTGCTATTATAAACTGGTTACAAACGTAATTAGAGCAGTAAAAATAAATGTTTTGTCATACCCGTTGTATACATTCTAATATACCACGACTGTCAGCCAATCAGCATTCAGGGCTCGAACCACTAAGTTTATAATTGTACTTAGACCACTTTTGTTTACTACTAGTCTTTGACAGATCCTCCATGGCTTCTATAACCATAAGGACTTGGGATGATCTCACCTTTACATTCCAAGTGTTTTAAATGTCTGAGGGGGTGTTGGCCAAATGTGTTAGAAATGATTATTAGAATTATGTTCTAGATAATGGTTTCTCTAGGCTCTTCTTCTTGAACAAAAGTTTGGATGAAATTGTGTGACCTAAGAATGTTTTGCCAAAGGGAAGAGTGTGAAACTGTACACCCATGATTCAATTATTGCAGACTCCAAGCCTAACAGGTTAGAGTGAGGAGCACCCCTTTGTACAGACAGGTTTTAAATCTCTCATATGACACTATACAGAGAGACAGAGAGATGCTTTATGTTGATGCCAGCCCCATTTGACAGAAACATCAGTCTTACAGGGAGATAAACACTTTTCATTTCCATCTGTCTGTCTGCCAGCTTCAATAATTCCAAACGTTGCATGGTTCACACACACACATACACACAAATCTGGACAGAGAGAACGTTGCGTTCAGTGATACCCTCCTATCTGCTCTGTTTATCTATGCAGTGGGGCATGAAACAAGGTGTTCTCCATGAAATTGCTGTATTTATTTCAGGACATGCAAGTGTTTTTGTTAGCCTTTCCAAGGGCCTTGACTAGATAGATTGGTGAAGAAATTCTGCTCAGTTTGGGGAAATAAATAAAGAAAATAAAGAAATAGTGAAGTGATAGCTAGAGGGTTTCCTTATTATCGGAGATATGCCCAAACCTCTTAAAGCAATGGGTCATATGAACATTTCCTGGGGCCCCACCTACTTTTTATTGCAGGGTACCATTCTGATGGTGTTTCTTTAGAGGCCAGTTTATCAATGTTATCACGAGGTCCTCCAGGGTCCAGGAAGAGGGCTGGAAGCCAAGGAGGACGCTTTTTTGCATCACAAAAAAACAAAGCCTATACGATTCACTCATTGATTTGAAATGATAAAATGTTCCATTTACATCAAGAAAAACAACAGGGGATACAGTTGAGACTATTTAATGTCAACATTTCAGCACAAGGCCATTCTCAAGACTTTCTCAATATCTGTAATGTTAAAACACTGTGCAAAAACTGATTGAATCAATGTTATTTCCACAAAATAAAAAATAAACTGTGATGCCGTTGAATCAACGTGAGAAACAGGTTGGATTTGTAGTCATCAACGTGAAAAACAGGTTGGATTTGTAGTCATCAACGTGAAAAACAGGTTGGATTTGTAGTCATCAACGTGAGGGAATTATGTCTTTATTTCACGCACATTTGACCTAAATCCAATTTCATGGTGAAATGTTTTGTTGATTTAATGGTGGATTCACAATAGTTGACAAAAAAACAGACTAATGTTTGTGCCCAGTGGAAAGTTGGCTGGATCAAAAACATCCTTCATCCTTTCACTCAGCATCATTCATACAAAGCTACACTATACAGTTGAAGTGGGAAGTTTACATACACTTAGGTTGGAGTCATTAAAACTTGTTTTTCAACCACTCCACTAATTTCTTGTTAAACAAACTATAGTTTTGGCAAGTCGGTTAGGACATCTACTTTGTGCGTGACACAAGTAATTGTTCCAACAATTGTTTACAGATAGATTATTTCACTTATAATTCACTGTATCACAATTCCAGTGGGTCAGAAGTTTACATACACTAAGTTGACTGTGCCTTTAAAACCTGTTATGGCTGCAGCCCGGTGTCGGTACACTTATGACAACAGCCCGTCCAAGTGCAGGGCGCGAAATTCAAAATATATTTTTTAGAAATATTTAACTTTCACACATTAACAAGTCCAATACAGCAAATGAAAGATACACATCTTGTGAATCCAGCCAACATGTCCGATTTTTAAAATGCTTTACAGCGAAAACACCACGTATATTTATGTTAGCTCACCACCAAATACAAAAAAGCACAGACATTTTTCACAGCACAGGTAGCTTGCACAAAACCAACCTAACTAACCAAGAACCAACCAAACTAACCAAGAAACAACTTCATCAGATGACAGTCTTATAACAAGTTATACAATAAATCTATGTTTTGTTCGAAAAATGTGCATATTTGAGGTATAAATCATAGTTTTACATTGCAGCTACAATCGGAAATAGCACCGAAGCAGCTAGAACAATTACAGAGACCAAATTGAAATACCTAAATACTCATCATAAAACATTTATGAAAAATACATCGTGTACAGCAAATTAAAGACAAACATCTTGTGAATCCAGCCAATATTTCCGATTCTTTAAGTGTTTTACAGCGAAAACACAATATGGCATTATATTAGCTTACTACAATAGCCAACCACACAACAGCATTGATTCGTTAGGCACGTTAGCGATATCGAATAAACCATCAAAAGATATTATTTTTTTCACTAACCTTCTCAAACTTCATCAGGTGACAGTCCTATAACATCATATTACACAATACATATATGGTTTGTTCGAAAATGTGCATATTTAGAGCTGAAATCCGTGGTTATACATTGGGAAAACTTAGCATCTTTTTCCCAGAATGTCCGGATATATTTCTGACACTCACCTATTCTAATCAAATAACTATTCATAGACTTTACTAAAAAATACATGTTGGACAGCAAATTAAAGATAGCTTAGTTCTTAATTCAATCGCCGTGTTAGAATTCTAAAAATAACTTCATTACGACATGCAGCTTACGTTATGGCGAGAGAGCGCCCAAAATCTGGGCGCAAACTAATAGTACACATGTTCGACAGATATATGAAATAACATCATAAATGGGTCCTACTTTTGATGATCTTCCATCAGAATGTTGTACAAGGGGTCCTTCGTCCAGAACAATCGTTGTTTGGTTTTAGAACGGCCTTTTTCCCTCTCGATTTAGCAAGCAAAACTTGCCAAGTGGCGCGAAGCTCTCCATCGTCAACAAACTCAGAGAACGGAACACGCCAAAACTCCCGAAAAAATGTCAATCATCTGATTAAACTATATTGACAAAACATACTTTACGATGATATTGTCACATTTATCAAATAAAATCAAAGCCGGAGCTATTAGCCGTCTATAACAACAGCTTTTCAGAAGCCAATCCGGAAGTCCTTTCCGCGTCTTCCTGAACAAAGGAAATTGGGGTCCTGTCATTCCAAGCGCTCTCTTTTGACCATAGAAAGAGCTAGAGACCCCATTTCACCTCTCACAGCCTATTGACATCTAGTGGAAGGCGTATGAAGTGCATGTATACTAATAGATTTCAAGTAAAAGATTAGGTAGGCCCTGGAACAGAGCCTCGATTTGAGATTTTTCACTTTCTGACAGGAAGTTTGCTGTAAAATGAGTTCTGTTTTACTCACAGATATAATTCAAACGGTTTTAGAAACTTGAGAGTGTTTTCTATCCAATAGTAATAATAATATGCATATTGTACGAGCAAGAATTGAGTACGAGGCCGTTTGAAATGGGCACCTTTCATCCAAGTTACTCAATACTGCCCCTGCAGCCATAAGAAGTTTAAACAGCTTGGAAAATTCCAGAAAATGATGTCATGGCTTTAGAAGCTTCTGATAGGCTAATTGACATCATTTGAGTCAATTGGAGGTGTACCTGTGGATGTATTTCAAGGCCTACCTTCAAACTCAGTGCCTCTTTGCTTGACATGGGGAAATCAAAAGAAATCAGAAAAAAATTGTAGAGCTCCACAAGTCTGGTTCATCCTTGGGAGCAATTTCCAAATATCTGAAGGTTAGACGTTCATCTGTACAAACAATAGTACGCAAGTATAAACACCATGGGACCATGCAGCCATCATACCGCTCAGGAAGGAGACACGTTCTGTCTCCTAGAGATGAACGTACTTTGGTGTGAAAAGTGCAAATCAATCCCAGAACAACAGCAAAGGACCTTGTGAAGATGCTGGAGGAAACAGTTACAAAAGTATCTATATCCACAGTAAAACGAGTCCTATGTCAACATAACCTGAAAGGCCACTCAGCAAGGAAGAAGCCACTGCTCCAAAACCGCCATAAAAAAAGACAGACTACGGTTTGCAAATGCACATGGGGACGAAGATTGTACTTTTTGGAGAAATGTCCTCTGGTCTGATGAAACAAAAATATAACTGTTTGGCCATAATGACCATCGTTATGTTTGGAGGAAAAAGGGGATGCTTGCAAGCCGAAGAACACCATCCCAACCGTGAAGCACGGGGGTGGCAGCATCATGTTGTGGGGGTGCTTTGCTGCAGGAGGGAATGGTGCACTTCGTAAAATAGATGGCATTATGAGGTAGGAAAATTATGTGGCTATATTGAAGCAACATCTCAAGACATCAGTCAGGAAGTTCAAGCTTGGTCGCAAATGGGTATTCCAAATGGACAATGACCCCAAGCATACTTCCAAAGTTGTGGCAAAATGGCTTAAGCAAAACAAAGTCAAGGTATTGGAGTGGCCATAACAAAGCCCTGACCTCAATCCCATAGAGAGTTTGTGGGCAGAACTGAAAAAGCATGTGTGAGCAAGGAGGCCTACAAACCTGACTCAGTTACACCAGCTCTGTCAGGAGGAATGGGCCAAAATTCACCCAACTTATTGTGGGAAGCTTGTGGAAGGCTACCCGAAAAGTTTGACCCAAGTTAAACAATTTAAAGGCAATGCTACCAAATACTAATTGAGTGTTTGTAAACTTCTGACCCACTGGGAATGTGATGAAAGAAATAAAAGTTGTAATGAATCATTCTCTCTACTATTATTCTGACATGTCACATTCTTAAAATAAAGTGGTGATCCTACCTGACCTAAAACAGGGATTTTTTACTAGGATTAAATGTCAGGAATTGTGAAAAACTGAGTTTAAATGTATTTGGCTAAGGTGTATGTAAACTTCTGACTTCAACTGTATATAGATGAGTATGTGGACTCCCCTTCAAATTAGTGCATTTGGCTATTTCAGCCACAACTTTTGCTGACAGGTGTATAAAACTGAGCACACAGCCATGAAATCTCCATAGAAAAACATTGGCAGCAGAATGGCCTTACTGAAGAGCTCAGTGACTTTCAACATGGCACTGTCATAGGATGCTATCTTTCCAACAAGTCAGTTCGTCAAATTTCTCCCCTTCTAGAGCTGCCCCGGTCAACTGCATAAACATTGTTTGTCCTCAGTTGCAACACTCCCTATGGAGTTCCAAACTGCCTCTGGAAGCAACATCATCACAAGAACTGTTCGTCGGGAGCTTCATGAAGTGGGTTTTCATGGCTGTGCAGCTGATAACACAAGCCTAAGATCCCCATGCGCAATGCCAAGCGTCGGCTGGAGTGGTGTAAAGCTCACCGCCATTGGACTCTGGAGCAGTGGAAACACGTTCTGTGGAGTGATGAGTCACGCTTCACCATCTGGCAGTCCGACGGACAAATCTGGGTTTGGCAGATGCCAGGAGAACGCTACCTTCCTTAATGCATAGTGTCAACTGTAAAGTTTGGTGGATGAGGAATAATGGTCTGGGGCTGTTTTTCATGGTTCGGGCTAGGCCCCTTAGTTCCAGTGAAGGGAAATGTTAACGCTACAGCAGACAATGACATTCTAAACGATTCTGTGCTTCCAACTTTGTGGCATCAGTTTGGGGAAGGCCATTTTCTGTTTCAGCATGACAACACCGCCGTGCACAAAGCGAGGTCCATACAGAAATGGTTTGTCGAGATAGTTGTGGAAGATCTTCACTGGCCTGCAAAGACCCCTGACCTCAACCCCATCGAACACCTTTGGGATGAATTGGAACGCCGACTGCAAGCCAGGCCTAATCACCCAACATCAATGCCCGACCTTACTAATGCTCTTGTGGCTGCATGGAAGCAAGTCCCCGCAGCAATGTTCCAACATCTCGTGGAAAGCCTTCCCAGAAGAGTGGAGGCTGTTATGGCAGAACAGGGCGGACCAACTCTATATCAATGCCCATGATTTTGGAATGAGATGTTTGACAAGCAGGTGTCCACATACTTTTGGTCATGTAGTGTACCTTCAGACTGTGCTTACAGCTACACTACCAGATAATCCTTAGACTGCTGTCAGTGCTGCCTACTGCACATCAAAGGCATACAGTACCCACTTTAGAATGGCTCTATGGAGAGCAGACGGCCCATTTGCTTAGTATAGCTGGCATTATATCACTTGGAGGCAGCAGCTATAGAAACCCCAGAACAATGAAGGTGTCAGCCTGAACCTGAGATTAGTCCCAGTGATTGATGAGTGTTTTATCGTAGAGTGGTGGAGCGGTCACTGAGCCCAGTCACCTGGTGGAGGGCCGTGGTGGGGCCCTTTTCATCTGACAGGGGTGGTGTGTGTGTGTATAGGGGGGTGTCAGGGTTAGTGGTATGTGTGGTTTGCGTGTGTGTGTGTGTGTGTGTGTGTGTGTGTGTGTGTGTGTGTGTGTGTGTGTGTGTGTGTGTGTGTGTGTGTGTGTGTGTGTGTGTGGTGTGTGTGTGTGTGTGTGTGTGTGTGTGTGTGTGTGTGTGTGTGTGTGTGTGTGTGTGTGTGTGTGTGTGTGTGTGTGTGGAGAGGGGTGTTAGGGTTAGTGGTAGGAGGCCCCTCTGCTTTGAAAAGGCTAAAACGGACCTTGTGGTAGTGAGGCCCCTCCCACTGGGCATTGATGTAATTTCTACGTCTATTTTTGATTTACATTTGGTTGAGATGTCAACTATTGTGAATTCAATGTGAAATCAACAACACATTTCACCATGTTATTTGATTTAGGTTAAAAGCAGGGTAGAAAAAGAAAAGACAATTCAATCAGTTTTCCATGTTGATTCAACATCATCTGATTGAATTTTTGTTGTTGAAATGACGTGTAAACAACGTTGATGCAACCAGTTTTTGCCCAGTGGGCTGACTGTAGAGAGGAAAGGGCAGTAATATGCTGTTGGAGGACTGGACACGTCACTGAGTTGTTGTTGGCCAAAGTGATGGTGATCATGGTCACAGCCCAGGTGTGGGAGAGAGAAACTGTATAAGGCTCTGTGGCTGGGTCATTATCACCTCTGTCCCAGTGGCCAGTATCACATCTCCTATCCTAATCTATCCATCAGACCAGGCCTGTAGGAGGGATAATCTAGTCTAGTAGAGGAGCGCCAGAGTATCAGTCCAGAATCAACTCCTCTCACATTCCATCCAGAGATCAGAGGAGAAATATCGCCTTGAGAGGCACGCA
This sequence comes from Salvelinus namaycush, assembly GCF_016432855.1. Classification (NCBI taxonomy): domain Eukaryota; kingdom Metazoa; phylum Chordata; class Actinopteri; order Salmoniformes; family Salmonidae; genus Salvelinus; species Salvelinus namaycush. The sequence continues at coordinate 25,122,493 of NC_052325.1, read as the reverse complement.
ACCTCCATTCCTCCATCCATGTGGACTGATCTCTCCTCTGAGCCTCCTGCTGATAGACTGGCTTGGTCTCAGATCAGCTTGTGATGCCTTGCCAACTCCTATGGCCATTGTCATGCCACGCTCATAGGAGTTGGCTATACAGCACAAACAGATTTGGGACCAGGCTAGCCCTGACCATCGTTAGGCTGTGTCTGAAATGGCACCCTACTCCCTAGTGTCTGGTCAACAATTGGGCACTGCATAGGGAATAGAGAGCCATTTCAGACATAGACCTAGTATGTCTGAACACGCACTACACCGTGGTCAGACTCAGGATTAATTCACTACACCATGGTCAGACTCAGGAATGATTCACTACACCGTGGTCAGACTCAGGAATGATTCACTACACCATGGTCAGACTCAGGAATGATTCACTACACCGTGGTCAGACTCAGGGTTAATTCACTACACCATGGTCAGACTCAGGAATGATTCACTACACCGTGGTCAGACTCAGGAATGATTCACTACACCATGGTCAGACTCAGGAATGATTCACTACACCATGGTCAGACTCAGGAATGATTCACTACACCGTGGTCAGACTCAGGCTTGATTCACTACACCGTGGTCAGACTCAGGATTAATTCACTACACCGTGGTCAGACTCAGGATTGATTGACTACACCATGGTCAGACTCAGGATTAATTCACTAAACCATGGTCAGACTCAGGATTAATTCACTACACCATGGTCAGACTCAGGGTTAATTCACTACACCATGGTCAGACTCAGGATTAATTCACTACACCATGGTCAGACTCAGGGTTAATTCACTACACCATGGTCAGACTCAGGATTAATTCACTACACCATGGCCAGACTCAGGATTAATTCACTACACCATGGTCAGACTCAGGATGAATTCACTACACCATGGTCAGACTCAGGATTGATTGACTACACCATGGTCAGACTCAGGAATGATTCACTACACCATGGTCAGACTCAGGATGGATTCACTACACCATGGTCAGACTCAGGCTTGATTGACTACACCATGGTCAGACTCAGGGTTAATTCACTACACCATGGTCAGACTCAGGATTGATTCACTACACCATGGTCAGACTCAGGATTGATTCACTACACCATGGTCAGACTCAGGGTTGATTCAACCCACTGTGCAGCATGGCCCTGTTATCCATCCTGACCACAACTCCACCCACAGAGAAAATTGCAACTATTACAAGTTGGTTACCATGGTAATGGAAAGCAACAAGCTGCATTCGACTGCTATGGGTCCATTTCAGAGAGCAGTTGACCTGAAACCCACTGAGCTAACTGTACAATTCAGAGCAATTTGACCACTGAAATTATGATATCCACTGAGGTAGTGTGTAGTTTGGGAAATTAAGTAGTGTGTGTGGGTTGATATGGAAGAGGAGGCATTTTAGATTGCACATTTTCCTCTCAGAGGAATCTGCACTCTTAATAAAGCCAGGTCACCTGCTTCATAATCTCAGTGAACCAATTTGTATAGCCATCGTCCCTCTCTTCCTCCTTCCTCTTCTCTCTACCTCCCTACCTACCTTTCCCCTCCCTCCCTCCCTCCCTCCCTCCCTCCCTCCCTCCCTCCCTCCCTCCCTCCCTCCCTTCTCTCCAGCTCCCTACTCACCTCTCCTCTCCTCTCTTCCTCCCTCCTCTTCTCTCCAGCTTCCTACCCACCTCTCCTCTCCTCTCCTCCTACCACCTCTTCCTCTCTCCTCCACCCTACCCACCTCTCCTGTCTTCTCTCCTCTCCTGTCCTGTCCTCTACTGTCCTCTCCTCTCCTGTCCTGTCCTGTCCGCTCAACCCAAAGTTGTGGACAGTGGATTGTATAGTCTGCTCGGGCAGGATTATCTCGCTATCAGCTCTCGTCTGGATAATGACGCTGTCGTTTAAGCCGTGTCGCCGCCCAAAGGGCCTCTTGAGAGAGAGATAGAGAGAGGTGTTCTCTGTTCTCCAAGCCGACGATAACTGATAGAAAAGGGAGGTGTGAAATTTTGAGCCCCCGGTGTGTGATTTTACTGGTCCTGATTGTCCTGTGATATCAGAGGCTGGCGGTGGATGGATCCATCAGTTACTGTGTTGAATGTTTCTCCATCTCTTCAGTTCTCCTCAGAATGTCGATTAGCAGGCTGCTAATGGGGATGCTGCTGTGGTTAACAGGCTGCTAGTAGGGATGCTGCTGTGGTTAACAGGCTACTAGTGGGGATGCTGCTGTGGTTAACAGGCTACTAGTAGGGATGCTGCTGTGGTTAACAGGCTGATAGTAGGGATGCTGCTGTGGTTAACAGGCTACTAGTAGGGATGCTGCTGTGGTTAACAGGCTGCTAGTAGGGGTGCTGCTGTGGTTAACAGGCTGCTAGTGGGGATGTTGCTGTGGTTAACAGGCTGCTAGTAGGGATGCTGCTGTGGTTAACAGGCTACTAGTGGGGATGTTGCTGTGGTTAACAGGCTGCTAATGGGGATGTTGCTGTGGTTAACAGGCTGCTAGTAGGGATGCTGCTGTGGTTAACAGGCTACTAGTGGGGATGCTGCTGTGGTTAACAGGCTGCTAGTAGGGATGCTGATGTGGTTAACAGCCTGCTAGCGGGGATGCTGCTGTGGTTAACAGGCTGCTAGCAGGGATGCTGCTGTGGTTAACAGGCTGCTAGTAGGGATGCTGATGTGGTTAACAGGCTGCTAGTAGGGATGCTGCTGTGGTTAACAGGCTACTAGTAGGGATGCTGCTGTGGTTAACAGGCTGCTAGCAGGGATGATGCTGTGGTTAACAGGCTGCTAGTAGGGATGATGCTGTGGTTAACAGGCTGCTAGTAGGGATGATGCTGTGGTTAACAGGCTGCTAGCGGGGATGTTGCTGTGGTTAACAGGCTACTAGTAGGGATGCTGCTGTGGTTAACAGGCTGCTAGTAGGGATGATGCTGTGGTTAACAGGCTGCTAGTAGGGATGCTGATGTGGTTAACAGGCTACTAGTAGGGATGCTGCTGTGGTTAACAGGCTGCTAGTAGGGATGCTGATGTGGTTAACAGGCTGCTAGCGGGGATGTTGCTGTGGTTAACAGGCTGCTAGCAGGGATGATGCTGTGGTTAACAGGCTGCTAGCAGGGATGTTGCTATGGTTAACAGGCTGCTAGTAGGGATGCTGCTGTGGTTAACAGGCTGCTAGTAGGGATGCTGATGTGGTTAACAGGCTGCTAGTAGGGATGATGCTGTGGTTAACAGGCTGCTAGTAGGGATGCTGCTGTGGTTAACAGGCTGCTAGTAGGGATGCTGCTGTGGTTAACAGGCTGCTAGTAGGGATGCTGCTGTGGTTAACAGGCTGCTAGTAGGGATGCTGCTGCGGTTAACAGGCTGCTAGTTGGGATGCTGCTGTGGTTAACAGGCTGCTAGTAGGGATGCTGCTGTGGTTAACAGGCTGCTAGTAGGGATGCTGCTGTGGTTAACAGGCTACTAGTAGGAATGATGCTGTGGTTAACAGGCTGCTAGTAGGGATTCTGCTGGGCCTGCATGTCTTTAATCCACTGATGGGCTATCATAAGGAGGAAGGAGGAAATGGAGGAGGAAATGGATGTATGGAGGGGAAAAAGTTTGGGTTTTATTGCCACTTTGGTTGAGTTGAAGGTAGTGGGAGCTACCTCTCTCTCTCTCTCTCTCTACACCAACCACCACTACCACCACACACACACACCTCCTCCCTGCCAAATTGCTAGCTGCCCTGGATGTTTTCTGAGAAGATACCTCCTTTCAAGTTTCTGCCTGGCTGGCTGCTTGGCCTACCGATTACCCGTCTGGTCCTGAGTGTGTCCTCCTAGACCTGTGTGTGTTGTCAGTCCAGTCCAGCCCTCTCTCTCCCCCCTCTGCAGTAGCTCCGACAGACACCGTGTCCCTTTTCTCCATTATCCCTGCTCATTCTGGAGGAGGGATGTGCTTCACTGAGGCATAGCAGCCCTCTATTCTCCAGCAACCCCCCCCCCCCCCCCACAACACACACACACACACACACACACACACACACACACACACACACACACACACACACACACACACACACACACACACACACACACACACACACACACACACACACACACCAAAACAAACCACATGAAAATCCAAGGGAAATCCACCAAGCAAGGGGAAGAGGGGAGAAGAGGGGGAGACAAAACAAAATAACATTTTTTTGTGTGGAATTTTGGATAAGCTGAAGCAATCTGCTGTGTCTGATAAAATCCTGGGGGCTCCGGAGAGAGTAAGGGAGGGGAGGGAGAGAAAGAGAGGGAGGGAGGGAGGGAGGGGAAGAAAGGGAGAGAAGGAGGGAGGAGAGAGAGAATAGGAGATGGGGAGAGAGAGAGAGAGAGAGAGAGAGAGAGAGAGAGAGAGAGAGAGAGAGAGAGAGAGAGAGAGAGAGAGAGAGATACCCTGAGTTGGAGAAGAGAATGAGAATGGAAGATCATCTGGCAGAGCAGGAAGCATCTGATTCCTTCAGGCTTAAACTTTGTCTGGGACATTTGGATCATTGTTATTTCATGCAACAGATGCTGCAGCTTTCCTGATACACCACTGTTCATTGAATCTGTCCAAAGGGATGCTTTCTCAGTCCTACCATGTTAGTAGCCATGATAATAGTACTTAGTATGTGGTTAAAACATCCATTCATTCAATCCGATATACATCGGTGAAATACAGTATAATTTGCATAAACAAGGCCCTGCCATCTAACCCTTATATTGTCTACACAGTAGCTATTTCACAGGTTTGAGTCTGTGATGACAGACAGGTGCCTTCAACACAATATGTGTAATTCATAACTCATTTGCTAGTTAGCCCCTGAGGGGAGCAATCAACGCCATGCTCAATTAAAATACTAATGAGAAAAAGCATTGTTGATATTTGTTTTCTGTTCTAACAAGAATGTACTGTAATTAAGTAAACAGTTCTACCCCCAGAAGCCAAACTATTTACATTTTAGTCATTTAGCAGACGCTCTTAAATAGAGTGACTTACAGGAGCAATTTGAGTCAAGTACCTTGCTCAAGGGCACATCGACAGATTTTCACCTAGTCGGCTCGGGGACTAGAACAAGCGACCTTTCGGTTACTGGTCTAACGCTTTTAAATGCTAGGCTCTCTGTTGCCCCTAAACTATAACATAAGATTCCAAACGTTAAATAAAGTTTCAAATCAAATCAAACTTTGTCACATGCACTGAATACAATAAGTGTAGACCTTACCGTGAAATTCTTACTTACAAGCCCTTAACGAACAGTGCAGTTCAAGAGTTAAGAAAATATTTACCAAATAGACTAAAGTAAAAAAATAAAATAAAAGTAACACAATAACATAACAATAACGAGGCTATATACAGGGGGTACAGGTACCGAGTCAGTGTGCGGGGCTACAGGTTAGTTGAGGTAATTTGTACATGTATGTTGGGGTGAAGTGACTATGCATAGATAATAAACAGCGAGTAGCAGCAGTGTACAAAAGGGAGGGGGGTGGTCAATGTAAATAGTCTGTGGCGATTTTATTAATTGTTCAGTAGTCTTATGGCTTGGGGGTAAAAGCTGTTGAGGAGCCTTTTGGTCCTAGACTTGGCGCTCCAGTACAGCTTGCCGTGCGGTAGCAGAGAAAACAGTCTGACTAGAGTCTCTGACAATTTTATGGGCTTTCCTCTGACACCGCCTATTATATTGGTCCTGGATGGCAGGAAGCTTGGATCCAGTGATGTACTGGACTGTACGCACTACCCTCTGTAGCGCCTTACGGTCAGATGCCGAGCAGTTGCCATACCAGGCGGTGATGCAACTGGTCAGGATGCTCTCGATGGTGCAGCTGTAGAACCTTTTGAGGATCTGGGGACTCTTGCCAAATCTTTTCAGTCTCCTGAGGGGAAAAGGTTTTGTCGTGCCCTCTTCATGACTGTCTTAGTATGTTTGGACTAGAGGTCGACCGATTATGATTTTTCGACGCCGATACCGATACCGATTATTGGAGGGCCAAAAAAGCCGATTAATTTTTAATGACAATTACAAGAATACTGAATGAACACTTATTTTAACTTAACATCAATAAAATCAATTTAGCCTCAAATAAATAATGAAACATGTTCAATTTGGTTTAAATAATGCAGAAACAAAGCGTTGGAGAAGAAAGTAAAAGTGCAATATGTGCCATGTAAAAAAGCTAAAGTTTAAGTTCCTTGCTCAGAACATGAGAACATATGAAAGCTGGTGGTTCCTTTTAACATGAGTCTTCAATATTCCCAGGTAAGAAGTTTTAGGTTGTAGTTATTATAGGAATTATAGGACGATTTCTCTCTTTACGATTTGTATTTCATATACCTTTGACTATTGGATGTTCTTATAGGCACTTTAGTATTGCCAGTGTAACAATATAGCTTCCGTCCCTCTCCTCGCCGCTACCTGGGCTCGAACCAGGAACACATCGACAACAGCCACCCTCGAAGCAGCGTTACCAATGCAGAGCAAGGGGAACAACTACTCCAAGTCTCAGAGCGAGTGACGTTTGAAACGCTATTAGCGCGTACCTCGCTAACTAGCTAGCCATTTCACATCGGTTACACCAGCCTAATCTCGGGAGTTGATAGGCTTGAAGTCATAAACAGTTCAATGCTTGAAGCATTGTGAAGAGCTGCTGGCAAAAGGCACGAAAGTGCTGTTTGAATGAATGCATACAAGCCTGCTGGTGCCTACCATCGCTCAGTCAGGCTGCTGTATCAAATCATAGACTTAATTATAACATAATAACACACAGAAATATGAGCCTTTGGTCATTAAAATGGTCGAATCCGGAAACAATCATTTCGAAAACAAAACGTTTATTCTTTCAGTGAAATACGGAACCGTTCCGTATTTTATCTAACGGATGGCATCCATAAGTCTAACTATTGCTGTTACATTGTACAACCTTCAAAGTTATGTCATAATTATGTACAATTCTTGCAAATTAATTACGGCCTCTGTTAGGAATAAATGGATTTCACACAGTTCGCAATGAACCAGGCGGCCCAAACTGCTGCATATACCCTGACTGCTTGCACGGAACGCAAGAGAAATGACACAATTTCCCTAGTTATAAGAAATTCATGTTAGCAGGCAATATTAACTAAATATGCAGGTTTAAAAATATATACTTGTGTATTGATTTTAAAGAAAGGCATTGATGTTTATGGTTAGGTACATTGGTGCAATGACAGTGCTTTTTTCGCAAATGCGCTTGTTAAATCATCACCCGTTTGCTGAAGTATGCTGTGATTCAATGAGAAATGAACAGGCACCGCATCGATTATATGCAACGCAGGACACGTTAGATAAACTAGTAATATCATCAACCATGTGTAGTTAACTAGTGATTATGTTAAGATTGATTGTTTTTCATAAGATAAGTTTAATGCTAGCTAGCAACTTACCTTGGCTTCTTGCTGCCTTCGCGTAACAGGAAGGTTGCAAAAACGAATCCCCGAGCTGACGAGGTAAACATCTGTCGTTCTGCCCCTGAACAAGGCAGTTAACGCACCGTTCCGAGGCCGTCATTGAAAATAAGAATGTTCTTAACTGACTTGCCTAGTTAAATAAAGGTGTAAAAAAATAAAAACGATTACCGATTGTTATGAAAACTTGAAATCGGCCCTAATTAATCGGCCATTCCGATTAATCGGTCGACCTCTAGTTTGGACCATGATAGTTCATTGGTGATGTGGACACCAAGGAACTTGAAAAACTCGTGACCCGCTCCACTACAGCCCTGTCGATGTTATTGGGGGCCTGCTCGGCCCGCCTTTTCCTGTAGTCCACGATCAGCTCCTTTGTCTTGCTCACATTGAGGGAGAGGTTGTTGTCCTGACACCACACTGCCAGTTCTCTGACCTCCTCCCTATAGGCCGTCTCATCGTTGTCGGTGATCAGGCCTACCACTGTTGTGTCGTCAGCAAGCGTAATGACGGTGTTGGAGTCGTGTTTGGCCACGCAGTTGTGGGTGAACAGGGAGTACAGGAGGGCACTAAGTACACACCCCTGAGGGACCCCAGTGTTAAGGATCAGCGTGGTGGACGTGTTGTTTCCTACTCTTACCACCTGGGGGCGGCCCGTCAGGAAGTCCAGGATCCAGTTGCAGAGGGAGGTGTTTAGTCCCAGAGTCCTTAGCTTAGTGATGAACTTCGTGGGCACTATGGTGTTGAACGCTGAGCTGTAGTCAATGAACAGCATTCTCACACAGGTGTTCCTTTTGTCCAGGTGGGAAAGGGCAGTGTGGAGTGTTATTGAGATTGCGTAATCTGTGGATCTGTTGGGGTCGTATGTGAATTGGAGTGGGTCTAGGGTGTCCGGGAGGATGCTGTTGATGTGAGCCATGACCAGCCTTTCAAAGCACTTAATTTGGCTACCAACATGAGTGGTACGGGGCAGTAATCATTTAGGCAGGTTACCTTCACTTCCTTGGACACAGGGACTATGGTGGTCTGCTTGAAACATGTAGGTATTACAGACTCGGTCAGGGAGAGGTTGAAAATGTCAGTGAAGACACTTGACAGTTGGTCCGAGCATGCTTTGAGTACACGTCCTGGTAATCCGTCTGGCTCAGCGGCTTTGTGAATGTTGACAAATGTCTGGTAGGCTCGCATCACTGGGCAGCTCGCGTCTGGGTTTCCCTTTGTAGTCCGTAATAGTTTTCAAGCCCTGCCACATCCGACGAGCGTCAGAGTCGGTGTTGTAGGATTCAATCTTAATCCTGTATTGACGCTTTGCTTGTTAGATGATTCGTCTGAGGGCATAGCAGGATTTCTTATAAGCGTCCGGATTAGTCTTCCGCTTCTTGAAAGTGGCAGCTCTAGCCTTTAGCTCGATGTGGATGTTGCTTGTAATCCATGGCTTCTGGTTGGGATATGAATGTTCGGTCATTGTGGGGACAACGTTGTCGATGCATTTATTGATGAAGCCGTTTGGATTCCAAGGTTATCGGACCGACCCCTAGGTCAACTGCCAGTGGTTTGTTATGGTTTGTTTTGCATTTAGGGATTTAAACATCAACAAACGGCATTAACTAACTGACGAGGCCTGAGCAGAACTGAGAGAAAACATCCTCATCTCTCTCTCTCATTCTAATTAAACTGGGGTGATTTGATTTGAATCCTGAAAAGATGAGTTGTCTATAATCTCCTATTATATATTCATTAAAAAGCTTTGCACTCTGTTCTGCTACAGGGCCCTACCAGGTCCTTTCTTTCTGAAGGATATCTGGGGTCACACTAACACAACAGCCATCACAGAGTAGACCCCTTCACTAGATAGGACTAGTCATCAGGATCAACAAATTGCATGCCTCTGTGTTTCCATCAGAGCCGTGATGCCCATCTGATAGTAGCCATCTCAACAAGCTACCCTAAACACTTTAGTGGAATAGGTAAAGAGAGATGGTGGTGGCAGAACGATGGTGTCTGTCTTTATCGGGTTGTCCTGTTCATGTCGTTTTAGCGTACAAACTAAAGGCATTCCGTCAGATAGCATGAGATGATCAGATCTGGATTACTGTATGTGTGGCTGTGAGTTTGTGTTTCCTTTCCCTCAATGGTCTGTCTTCTAATTTGGTGTGTAAAATCAGCATTACCGAACTGCCTTTGTAGCTGCCAAGTCCTCCTGTGAATAGCTAGTGTATTTGTGGCGAGACAGAGACACTACTTCTTATTTAATAGAGGCTCTCTGTAAGTCTTTTTTAATTCTTTCAAGACACAGATATAAAGGTTAGGATTCATGTCCCATCGAGTGTCTAAGGCACTGTCCTCTCCCGCCAGCTCTGCTGGCTAATGCATTCATCTGTCGCTCACATGTACGTTTTTTGCCTGTATTTTACGGTATTTTGCCTGGGCAATGTTTAATTGTCTGTATTGTCTACTTGTTGAATGTTTGAAGTATTGATTTGTGGTTGTTTGTAATGTCTTGTTCATTTGTGTTGGACACCAGGAAGATTAGCTAGCGTTACGGCCAATTTGTAAGTCGCTCTGGATAAGAGCGTCTGCTAAATGACTTAAATGTAAATGTAAAATGATTGGAATAAAGTAGGCTAATGCAATTGAAGGCATGTATCAAATTGTTGCTTACTGAAACTCCTAGTCATCCAATCCTTGTAATAGAATTGAAGCAATAGCCTACCCGCGTGTGGTCAACTAAATTATTTCAGAACCGCCATCGCGCTACTTTGAAACAAGCATGGGGACTCATCTTGATAAATCAATAAATGTACGATTTTTGTTTTCCCTGAATCTCCATTTGGATACTGGTTAGGCTACAATTAGGCTGGGGAAATGTTAGCTACGTTGAGGTGAGTGTTGCTCCTGATCATCTTGTCTAGTTTGCTCATTTCTTAGAACATTTTCCCATGTAATGTAGTTTAAAAAGTGGATTATTTTGCTCTTCACTCGCAGTCGCTTAGCAGCCTAGACCTACTCCCTACCAAAACAGCCTAATCCACTGACTTGTCTGATAATTAAACAATGTGATTTTGTTTAACTGAATCTTTGTCTGTATAGGCTATTTGGTTAATTGGTTTCTGGCTGGGCAAATTACGTGGAGATGGTATAGCTTATCTATTAGTTTTCTCATCTATCACTGATAAGAAACATTTAGCATGCAATAATGTAGCCAAAATCATGTATAGGCCTATTATTTAGCTCGATCGCATATAGGCAACTCAAACACCCGCGGAGGTTGGGAAATATTTGAGACTCGCATGCTTTTGAAAATAGGATTGTTTATATTTTGTATCGGTATCCTGATGAAGGTAAGACCCTTCTCCTGCTCCCTACCAAAGCGGAGTGAGGGTAGGAAGGAAATGACACATGGGCTTTGTTTCAAAATATAGCTTTGTTATATGACAGTGTTCTATACGTTTCCATGACACAAGTTGTGTGGGAAAAATATTTGTTGCATTTTAATATTCCATCATATTCATCAGGGTAGGTGTGTCTTGCCTGTTTAATTAACAAAATAACAAGCTATTGATTTAATTTGGATTGCGTAGCCATGGCTGCACAGACCGGTAACATAGGCCTAATTAAACTCAAAATATGATATTCTATTATTTTGAAAGTATGTTATATTAGTCTTATGTTTCTTAGGACCTAACAGCAAGTAATAATGGATTTATTTTTCAAGGTGTATATTCTCAATGAATTTTATTAAAATAGAAGCCCACCCACATCTGCACACCACAACTTCCACTCCCCCCCGGCATGCTGGCATGCGCAAGGGAGGTATGAAAGGTGGATGCAGAAAAGAAGGTGGTAAAAATGGGCCTGTTTGTAAGGGGGTCATATAATTATTAATTTTTATTTATTTATTAGGATCCCCATAAGCTAACGCCGTAACGCTAGCTAATCTTCCTGGTGTCCAACACAAATGAACAAGACATTACAAACAACCACAAATCAATACTTCAAACATTCAACAAGTAGACAATACAGACAATTAAACATTGCCCAGGCAAAATACCGTAAAATACAGGCAAAAAACGTACATCCTATGTGAAAACAGTATTTCATTGTGTTTATATGTGTGTTAGAGTGTGTGTTAGATCATGTGGATGTGTGTTAGAGTGTGTCTCCTAGCACTCAGTTATCTGCTCGGTACCTCCTGGAGGATGAGGAAAACCACCAGGCAGCTCCATCCTACACTATGATTACTCTGCTATCAACTCATTATGTCTTAATAATCCATCCCTATGATTACTCTGCTATCAACTCATTATGTCTTAATAATCCATCCCTATGATTACTCTGCTATCAACTCATTTTGTCTTAATAATTCATCCCTATGTTTACTCTGCTATCGTCCCATTATGTCTTAATAATCCATCCCTATGTTTACTCTGCTATCGTCTCATTATGTCTTAATAATCCATCCCTATGTTTACTCTGCTATCGTCTCATTATGTCTTAATAATCCATCCCTATGTTTACTCTGCTATCGTCTCATTATGTCTTAATAATCCATCCCTATGATTACTCTGCTATCGTCTCGTTATGTCTTAATAATCCATCCCTATGATTAGGGATGCTAATTATACTGCATGTGTGTGTTTATACTGTAATACTGTAATTGCTTAATTACAGTATACCTTAATAATGTATACTCGGGATAATCTGGCCATATGGTTGCAATCAACCCTACTGTAGTCTGTTCATTCACTGCTTTGGTTTAATGCTGTGTTGTGGTGGAAATCTGTGGGTCTTTTGTGATTTTTCCCAAGACTTCAGTTCAGTGTAAGTTCTTCGTCTCTCTAGCAGACAGTGAGTTTGTCGTATTTGGTGTAGCTCTTTCCTGCAGTCAAATAACCAAAATCGCCCTCAATTGGCCTCATAGGTGAAATTTTCATAATTTCATAATCAATGCAAAAAAAATTATTAAAAAAATGTACGCTGAAAATCCGGTGTTTCTATGTCAAACGGTTGTGTTATATTTCAGTCTTCTGTGATGTATATAAAGTGTAATATTGGGATGTAAACTCAAAATAATACAATAATACAATTTATCTGACATGGTACAGGGGTCTTCTTTCTTTAAACCCATAACCATGTGTGTGAGTGTCACGGATTCCCCCGGTAGGTCTACGTCACCGGCCTCTAGGCTGAACTGTCTCATTAAGCACACCTGATTCCAATTCCCCTGATTAGTAATTGTATATATGTGCCCTCTGTTCACCATTGTCTTGTTGGTTATTTTTCCATGGCCGTGTGAGTACCTGTGCTTTGTTGTTTTGGCTTACGTGTATTGTGTACTCGTTATTACAGATCTCGTCCCGTGTATTTATTAGAGGTGTAACCTCACCTCTTTTGTTTTGGTTACATCCCTGTGTTTACATTTTTTAAATTTCACCTTTATTTAAACAGGTAGGCTAGATGAGAACAAGTTCTCATTTGCAACTGTGACCTGGCCAAGATAAAGCAAAGCAGTTCAACACATACAGCAACACAGAGTTACACAGGGAATAAACAAACATACAATCAATAATACAGTAGAAACCTCTCTTATCCTACCTCATTTGCACATGCTGTATATAGAGTTAAGGCAATAAATAAGCCATGGTGGCGAAGTAATTACAATATAGCAATTAAACACTGGAATGGTAGAATGTGCAGAAAATTAATGTGTAAGTAGAGATACTGGGGAGCAAAGGAGCAAGATAAATAAATAAACAAATAGTATGGGGATGAGGTAGATTGGATGGGCTATTTACAGATGAGCTATGTACAGGTGCAGTGATCTGTGCGTTTTCTGACAGCTGGTGCTTAAAGCTAGTGAGGGAGGTAAGAGTCTCCAGCTTCAGAGATTTTTGTAGTTCGTTCCAGTCATTGGCAGCAGAGAACTGGAAGGAGAGACGGCCAAAGGAAGAATTGGCTTTGGGGGTGACCAGTGAGATACACCTGCTGGAGCACGTGCTACGGGTGGGTGCTGCTATGGTGACCAGTGAGCTGAGATAAGGCGGGGCTTTACCTCGCAAAGACTTATAGATGACCTGGAGCCAGTGGGTTTGGCGACAAATATGAAGCGAGGGCCAGCCAACGAGAGCATACAGGTCGCAGTGGTGGGTAGTATATGGGGCTTTGGTGACAAAACGGATGGCCCTGTGATAGACTGCATCCAATTTGCTGAGTATAGTGTTGGAGGCTATTTTGTAAATCACATCGCCAAAGTCAAGGATCGGTAGGATAGTCAGTTTTACGAGGGTATGTTTGGCAGCATGAGTGAAGGAGGCTTTATTGCGAAATAGGACGCCTATTCTAGATTTAATTTAGGATTGGAGATGCTTAATGTGAGTCTGGAAGGAGAGTTTACAGTCTAACCAGACACCTAGGTATTTGTAGTTGTCCACATATTCTAAGTAAGAACCGTCCAGAGTAGTGATGCTGGACGGGCGGGCAGGTGCAGGCAGCGATCGGTTGAAGAGCATGCATTTAGTTTTACTTGCATTTAAGAGCAGTTGGAGGCCACGGAAGTAGAGTTGTATGGCATTGAAGTTCATCTGGAGGTTAGTTAACTTCTTATGGTCAGGTGGGATGGTAGCGTCCCACCTGGCCAACATCCGGTGAAATTGCAGAGCGCGAAATTTAAACTACAGAATTATAAATATTTAACTTTCATAAAATCACAAGTGTAATACATCAAAATAAAGCTTAACTTATTGTTAATCCAGCCGCTGTGTAACGGCAGCCTTCCCTCTCTTCACTAGAAGAGAGAGTGTAGCAGGGATTGGACCAACACGCAGCGTAGCCAGTGCTCAACATGTTTAATTTAAACGAAAACAGTGAACACTTACAACGATACAAAACAACAAAATGTGGCAAACCGAAACAGTCCTATCTGGTGCAGACAAAACACAGAGACAGGAAACAACCACCCACAATCCCCAACACAAAACAAGCCACCTATATATGATTCTCAATCAGGCACAACGATTGACAGCTGCCTCTGATTGAGAACCATATTAGGCTGGACACAGAAACAGACAAACTAGACACACAACATAGAATTCCCACCCAGCTCACGTCCTGACCAACACTAAACAAATGGTCCTTTTGTTCGATAATGTCCGTCTTTATATCCATAAAAACTCAGTTTAGCTGGCGCGCTTCAGTCAATAATCCACCCAGTTTCCCTACATCAAAATGCATCCAAAATGAATCTCAAACGTTTACTAATAAACTTTTCCAAACAAGTCAAACAACGTTTTTAATCAAACCTTAGGTACCCTAATACGTAAATAAACTATGAAATTTAAGACTGAGAATCGTTATTGTCTGTACCGGAGAAAAATACCAAAGAACGCGTTCTCTTCCACGCGCTTGGAAACACTACAGCCAAAATGGGAGCCACCTATAAAAACTACAATTTCTGGCTCATTTTTCCAAAAACCAGCATGAAACTCTTTCTAAAGACTGTTGACATCTAGTGGAAGCCCTAGGAACTATAAACTGGGAGGAGTTTGCCTTATAATAAAAGTGACAGCCATTGAAAACAGTGGTAGGCTGATAGTGGTAGGCTGAAAACAGTGGTAGGCTGAGTGTTTTCTATCCAAACATGATATGCATATCCTAGCTTCTGGGCCTGAGTAACAGGCAGTTTACTTTGGGCACGCTTTTCATCCGGATGTGAAAATACTGCCAGTGTCATTACGCTGCTAGTGCAGCGCGTCGGGATGGCATACTGCCATGGATTCCCCCGGTACTGCTGCTCATTCTGTGCACCATTTCCGGGGGTCTACGTCACCGGCCTCTAACTGTTTCATTACGCACACCTGATTCACCATTGTCTTGTCGGTTATTGTTCCCATGTCCGTTGGTCTTGAGTATATGTGCTTTGTTTCGGCTTTCGTGCTGCGTGGACTGTGTACTCATTATTACGGGTCCCGTGTATTGCTGTGCACTTGTTATTACGGGTCTTGTTCCGTGTATTGTTATTACGGGTCTCGTCGCCTGTATTTATTAGAGGTGTAACCACGCTCTTTGGTTTGGGTTACATCCCTGTGTTTTTACATACATGTTTGTTTTGTACTTCGTCCCCATGGCTTTCATGGCATGTTGTATTTTTGGGTGGAGTATTAAAACCCCCTATTACGAATTACTACGCCTGTCTCCAATCGTTTATACAACGTGACAGAGGTGTGTACTTTGGTTTCAAAGTAGATTTGTTTAAGATGACCAAAAACACTGTCACCCTAATTTTAGCCCACTGCAGTAAAATGTTAAAATATCAGGAGAGATAAATCATGCAATTTTTTTTATAGAAACCCCCCACTGAGCTTTTTGTTACTTTAATAATTTTTGTTCAAATTCAAGCATTCACTTTTTAAAATGGTAAATGCATTTTTTTTAATGCAGTAAACAAACTGAAGATGTCCAAGGTTGTCTTTGCAGGGGGCCAAAATAAATACAATTATTCTGGGGGGAAAAAAATAATAATGTCTTGGTTTTCTTTCATGTTATATTCTACTAAACACACTGCAGCGCTGAATCCAAGCAACCAACCACTTCAATATTGTGTTCTACACATAAAAACAACAAATCCCATTCACCTTGCAATCTCCCATGTGGTGAAATCCATTTAGCAAACCCACGCTCAGATCACATGGAGATCAGCTGAGCACTTTCTGGACCCGCCACTCTACAAGGCGCATTGTGTGACTTCCTGTGACTCTGCCGGGAGAAATTGTTTTTGATTTGTGAAAGCGACTGTCAAATGTTTGAAGCAGCGGGCGCTGTGGAGTGGTGTGTTTCCTGGAAGGGCTCTTTTTGACTGGTTGCGTTAGGCTCAGTAGGCTTGATGTGGTCTTAAACAGCATTGTCCCTCTCTGCTGGACCCTACTGGGGTCTCGGCAGAGGGGGGTTACCAGTAGCTGGACACAATCACAATCTACCCACTCACTCCTTCACTGCTGAAAGCCACAGCGTACAGGTCGTTTCTCACCGACAGACATTTTTGCACCTGTAAGACATGAGGTGAGGCTACTTCATACTTTCACTATTGGCCAACTGAAAACATATGCAAAGGTGAAATCGGTGATAATGGGCAGTTTTTTTAATGACAATATAAAGGATGCTACACTGTTTTGGACCTATAACAACACAAAATAGATCATGACAACCATATCAGAGCACAGGGTGATTCCAGTGTGTTTTCAGGACATCTATCGTAACCCACTTCAATGTGAATTAGAAGTGTTCCGAATCTCTCTTATTAGATTTATTTCAGAGACGTTACTCATGTTGCTGTCACCTTCAATTTAACTCGACTGAACAGGCTGCCCCAGGAGCCCAACAGAAGACAGATTCATCATGTTACAATATAGTAGAGAAACATCCTTTGTAGTCCTTAACTCTCGCTTTCGTTTTCTCTCTCTTTCACTCTCTATCCCTTGCGCTCTCTTTTCTTCCTCTCTTTCAGCCCTGAGTCCTTGGATCTCTATTTTCTCCCACCCGGGCGTGAGAGACTACTCTCAACTGACCCTTGATCTGACCAGGAATGAACTGATAGTGGGTGCAAGGTAAGAATGCATTCCTTCATTTATCTCTTGTTCATTTATCACTTAAGCAAAACACTCTGCCTGGCCCTGCACTTTGCTGCTGCTGAGAAGTCCTCACTGTCTATCATAGACCATGTTGAAATAAATTCACAAGTGGTAATCATGTTTTAAAGGGGTCTGAACTTCCTGATTTAACCTTGGTTCAATTATCCTCATCAGGAAATGAGACTGAGAACCAGATTTGGGCCATGGAGGCGTGTTTTGATGTGGGTGTTCGAACATGGAAAGCGTTTGTACTTTCACTCTGCCAAAACAGCACACAGTTAGTTACTCACCCTTCTAGATAACTTGAAACAGTCTAACCAGGTCTTGTGTCTGGAGCTAGCCTGGACTAGCTAACAAGCTAGCCAACTTCTTTCTCCAATTAGCTTCAGCCGGTTGGTGTGGGACAGTGGCCAAGTTCTTTTAGTTATCATTAAATGCTGTCAATATTTGTTTATGAATTTCTACAATTTATAGTTGGTTTGAGATTTGTAACTCATTGAAGGTTGGAGCTATTGACTTTAAATTATTGTCACGTGTACATTGTGTAATTTACTGATGATCTCTAACTAGCCCCATAGGGATATCAAATGTCAAACCAAATTGACCCTGGGTATGGAGCGAGTTAGCTGCCAAAAGGTTGAACATATGTATCGTTAAGATTGTAAGAAAATCCATACGTAAATTGTTAGATCATAAGAAAAGCCATGCGTGAAACGTAAAAATGAAATTTCACCTGTGAACATACAAACACCATTTTCTGATTATAGATTAACATTTTAGGCTTGAACAAATCTTGTTGCAATTCTGACGTACAATAATACCTTTCAGAGTTTTAGCAGTTTCATCTCAACAAAAAACATACACCAAACTGCCTGTGAGGAGTGCTATGTGAACAAGCGTACCACAGTATAAAAAACTGAAGTCAGGGAAACAGGAAAGAGGTATCCTGCACATTAAGTCTCTATTAGTCCTCAGTTGAGTTTACTTCACATTTAGGTAGCTAATGTAATGGATTTGTTTGGCAGCATAAGTCTAGATAGCACTAGCTGTATTATGCCTACAACAGTGAAGTTTCAGTCCGCTATGTGTATCTCTAAAGCATGGGCATATATCTGGGTGACGTGGACATCCCCATGCATGCGCCTTATCAAAATATGACAGATTTAATACTGCACCATCCCATTCTCTGGGCTCTGTCTGCAATCATAACCAGTAGTATCTACCAGGAATAATGAAACATAACCAGTAGTATCTACCAGGAATAATGAAACATAACCAGTAGTATCTACCAGGAATAATGAAACATAACCAGTAGTATCTACCAGGAATAATGAATCATAACCAGTAGTATCTACCAGGAATAATGCATCAGAACCAGTAGTATATTCCAGGAATAATGAATCATAACCAGTAGTATCTACCAGGAATAATGAAGCATAACCAGTAGTATCTACCAGGAATAATGAATCATAACCAGTAGTATCTACCAGGAATAATGAATCATAGCCAGTAGTATCTACCAGGAATAATGAATCATAACCAGTAGTATCTACCAGGAATAATGAATCAGAACCAGTAGTATCTACCAGGAATAATGAATCAGAACCAGTAGTATCTACCAGGAATAATAAATCAGAACCAGTAATATCTACCAGGAATAATGAATCAGAACCAGTAGTATCTACCAGGAATAATGAAACATAACCAGTAGTATCTACCAGGAATAATGAATCATAACCAGTAGTATCTACCAGGAATAATGAATCATAACCAGTAGTATCTACCAGGAATAATGAATCATAACCGGTAGTATCTACCAGGAATAATGAATCATAACCAGTAGTATCTACCAGGAATAATGAAACATAACCAGTAGTATCTACCAGGAATAATGAATCAGAACCAGTAGTATCTACCAGGAATAATGAATCAGAACCAGTAGTATCTACCAGGAATAATGAATCATAACCAGTAATATCTACCAGGAATAATGAATCATAACCAGTAGTATCTACCAGGAATAATGAGTCATAACCAGTAGTATCTACCAGGAATAATGAGTCATAACCAGTAGTATCTACCAGGAATAATGAATCATAACCAGTAGTATCTACCAGGAATAATGAATCATAACCAGTAGTATCTACCAGGAATAATGAAACATAACCAGTAGTATCTACCAGGAATAATGAATCAGAACCAGTAGTATCTACCAGGAATAATTAATCATAACCAGTAATATCTACCAGGAATAATTAATCATAACCAGTAATATCTACCAGGAATAATTAATCATAACCAGTAGTATCTACCAGGAATAATGAATCAGAACCAGTAGTATCTACCAGGAATAATGAGTCATAACCAGTAGTATCTACCAGGAATAATGAGTCATAACCAGTAGTATCTACCAGGAATAATGAGTCATAACCAGTAGTATCTACCAGGAATAATGAGTCATAAACAGTAATATCTACCAGGAATAATGAATCATAACCAGTAACATCTACCAGGAATAATGAATCATAACCAGTAACATCTACCAGGAATCATGAAACATAACCAGTAGTATCTACCAGGAATAATGAGTCATAACCAGTAATATCTACCAGGAATAATGAGTCATAACCAGTAGTATCTACCAGTAATAATGAATCATAACAAGTAGTATATAGAATGATAAGAGATGTTTGGTGAATCTATGAATTATGTATGACCACTGGAGTCACTCAAAAAATAATAATATTGGATATTTTATTAAATCACTTAATCTTGCCAAAGCATATTCTGCATGAGCGGTTAATATGAATTTTAACACATTTTTCATGATTTATATGAAACATATGGACTTTGAAATGAACAAGTGAGAGGTTAAATGTAGGCTAAGTCTGGCATAAGCTCATTCCCACACTAACAATACCTCTGTTGCAGTGGTCTTACTGTAGGTAGTCTCTGTATAGGCTATTCCTTCCAGCGCGACACTGCTGCCCAGTTGAAGAGCTTGTGATCTCCATGCAGCACCATACGCCTTTGGAAAAGCATCCCTCAGCCTCAGAAGATGCCCTTCTGGAGGCATGCAGCCACAGAGTCATTATACCCTAATGTAGGCCTATTTGCCTACTAACCAAATGAAGTCCACAGCATGCATGATGCGTGCAACTCGTCATTCCAACATATTTGAACATTTAATTCATCCTTCATTCAATTTAGTCAGTCAGTATGTCATCCATTCAGTCATTTGTCTGAGTTGCAATAGGAACTAAATCAAAGAGAATAGAACAGTCTTACCCATTTGTTTATTGAAATCCATGTGTGTATTCAAAATGATCAAGTTCTTTAGCCTATCACTTTAATAATTACATGTTTAATTTAGGCCGATGCAAATAAAAATAGCTCTTCAACTTTAGTGTGATGGTGTCTTGCAGAAGAATTTTTGAACTCTATGTGTTTTAAAATAGGGGTCCCTTTAAAAAAAGACCTTAGCTCACAGGCCTCAAAATATAGCCCTCTGAATAAATGTTAAACTAAATAGTTGAAGAGGCACATGCAGTGGCAATTCTTTCTATTTAGTTTAATACAATATATTGATGCAAAGCGTTAAAAACACAGTCGAAGTGCTGCTTTTTTGGGGGGACCGATTTTGCCTAATGATTTGTCATCTCACACACAATTTCTCTGTCCTTCACATCGGAGTGCTGCTGCAGGCTCTTTGCATGTCTTGACCAATCAGATTAAACGGAAAATTAGAGTTTGAGCGGTACAGGCACAAAGCTCATGGCGCCCTCTCCATTTTCCTAAGGTATTTATTTAGTAAGCGTGATAACACATCACTCTCAACAGACACAAGCAAAAACTCATTCATAAATGTAGTATCCTATACACCTAAACCTTAGCGATCTGATATGCTGTATTGCGTGGAAACAAGACTATTTTTCAGTCTGGTCAACTGTAGTCTAGCCTACTATGTGTCTCTCTGGTCAGGGTAAACAAAGCGGTGTGTATTTATAGACGATTGTTTGTGGTAAAATATTAATGGGATCAAATTTGGTTTATATTTAAACTTGGGCTGACTAGGCTACCCAAATTATGAACTGGAATTCATCAATAAACACAATGGCTGACAGTCTGTACATTTTTCATTAGGTCTATGGTTGCATAGGGCAGGACTACATAAAACAAGCTCAGCCCTGTGAGTTTTTTTATTGTCCAATCATGTTGCTTTCTCTGTGTCTGTGTAGGAAACTTCCCTAGTCCTTGGTAGCCTAGCATTTAGAGCACAAGGTCGTTGGTTTGAATACCAGAGCCGACAAGGTGAAAATACTGTCCATGTACCCTTGAGTAAGGCACTTAACCTTAATTTGCTCCAATACAATTCATATGAACAATCCCTTATGGAAAAAAACACATGATTTCACGTGACACCATGTATTTTTGAAACACTTCACATGTGATGATGTGGACTTTAACATGAGAAATAATGTGAAACCATTTTGTTTTTGGAACACTTCACATGTGTGAAGCAAACAAAATTTAGTTATGATACACACAGTGCTTTTAACTTTTAGTGTTATCAACTTACATATTTGACTCACTTTAACATACATGATGTTAACTGAAGGTACAAACACTAGGAGCACCTTCTTAATATGGAGTTGCACCCTCTTTTGCCTTCAGAAGAGCCACAATTTGTCGGGGCATGGACTGTACAAGGTGTCCAAAGCATTCCGAAGGGATTATGGCCCATTTAGACTCCAATGCTTCCCACGGTTGTGTGAAGTTGGCTGGATGTTCTTTGGGTGGTGGACCATTCTGATACACATGCAAAACTGTTGAGCGTGAAAAACCCAGCAATGTTGCAGTTCTAAACATACTTAAGCCGGTGCGCCTGGTACCTACTACCATATCCCGTTCAAAGGCACTTTAATATTTTGTCTTGCTCATTCACCCTCTGAATGGCACATATACACAATCCATGTCTCAATGCCTAAAAATCCTTTAACCTGTCTCCTCCCCTTCATCTACATTGATTTAACAAGTGACGTCAATAAGGGATCATAGCTTTCACCTAGTCAGTCTAAGTCATGGAAAAAGCATATGTTCCTAATGTTTTGTACACTGTGTTAGTTTATTTATGCAGTCATTATTATTCAACATGTCCTTATCTGTGATTTGAACTCACAACCTCCTGTTTCATGGCAGGTTCATGGCATTCTAATCTTCCTTTTACGCCACCATGTCTGTATCATTAAATCATTTCACCTGTATTCCTACACGTTGAACTTTAAAGTATATCTCAGTCTTGTTAAAAATACACTCAAGAAAATGTCATGTGAAGTGTTCCAAAAACACATGATTTCACATGCGAAATGTCACATGTCAAGTCTTACTAAAACACGCTATCATATGTGCAATTCATGTAGTTTTTCCGTAAGGGACTACACGGTTGCAGAGTTTTCATCCTCGCCAAGGCCATGATTTATTTTTTTAACCATGTGACCTGATTAGAAAAAATCTGGTCCCATCATAGCCCATATTAAACCTTTTAACAACAGATTAATCACTTCATATTGTGTAAGGTCCAGAGGTTTACCTGGTTAGGTTACCAGATTAGGAAAAACTACGGGCCCCAGTTTTTTTTCTTTTTCGCCAAGCCACTCTGGGACCTGTGGTGCCATTTCTGACTGACTGGAACAGAAAACATACACAACTGCCATGTAAACTAAGTGTTTATTAACTGATTGTTTTAACTGTTATTTCCTCTCTGTCATTTTTACACAGAAATTTCCTCTTCAGATTGAGTCTCAACAACGTGTCTCTCATCCAGGTAAAATAAACCCACCTCCTCTCTTCTCTTGCTGCTGTGTGTGTGTGTTGTCCAGTTACATATAATCTGATAATCTGAACTAATCAATTATTCCAGCAAGAATATTGTAATCAGATTGGATACTTTTGAAAAACTCTGATTATTTTTCAATTCCAAAAGGATGTTTGTGTAAAAGTACATTATGACATAATTTCTGTTTTCTCAAAGACATTCAGTTCAGCCTTGGAAAAAAGGTGCCAGTTTTAAATTAATTCCACTCAAACGAGTCTGACCACAAGTCAGTCCACTATGATGACACACCAAATGCGTTTGGTGGATCCTTTTTGTCGTCGTCTTATGCCTCTTAAAGGGTAACTCTCAACCCCAATTTCCGCCTTTGCCCTTACCCCTTCAAATTTTCAAAACATGCATTCAGGTGAGAAGTAGTGGTTGGGGGGAATTGCTAATAAATATTCATTTTGGGGGTGGGTAGAGGTAGTTGTACCTGATTCCAAAAGTTTCTCTCTAAAATATACCAGGAGTCCTGGCACGCTCTGATAATAAAATGATGTGCATCATAAGCAAATATGGCTCTGGACATTTAGCTCACAGTGGTAAGGCACTTAGTTGCTGACATCTATTGCCACTTGCGGTGTAAATTTGAATCGCCCATGAGACGCAAAATAAATGTGGACTCACATTTATTGCGGTATTGTGTTGGGAAGAAAAGTGCAATCATCACCTTGGAAATGAAGATTAATTCAATCCAACTCCCATTGCAGTATTTACACAGTAGCTATTTTTCTAATGGTCAAATTAACTCATAGATTGGTCTTGGGTACTATATAAAAACCTACAACTACTACCAGGGCGTCCCCTCTCACAGGCATGCTTTCACTTTTCAGAATTAGAAGTGTATGGCAGGGGATAAATAATGTAAATAAAGGATTTGAAAAAATATATATATCTGCCTGAGGCCTCCCGAGTTGCACAGTGGTCTAAGGCACTGCATTGCTGTGCCACTAGAGATTCTGGGTTCGAGTCCAGGCTCTGTTGCACCTGGCCGCAACTGGGACACCAGTTGGCGCACAATTGGCCCAGCGTCATCCGGATTAGGGGAGGGTTTGGCTGGCAGGGATGTCCTTGTCCCATTGTGCACTAGCAACTCCTGTGGCGGGCCGGGCGCAGTCCACGCTGACACGTTTGCCAGGTGTACGGTGTTTCCTCTGACACATTGGTGTGGCTGGCTTCTGGGTTAAGTGGGCATTGTCTCAAGAAGCAGTGCGGCTTAGTTGGGTTGTGTTTCAGAGGACGCATGGCTCTTGACCTTTGCCTCTCCTGAGTCTGTACGGGAGTTGCAGCGATCAGACAAGACTGTAACTACCAATTGGATACCACGAAAAAAGGGTTCTTTTTTTATTTAAAAAAAATCTCTATATATCTGCCCAATGTGGTATTAGAACTCACAAATATGAGCCAACTGTCTAAGCATACTGCACCACCAATCAGTCATAGCAGTTGGAGAAAAATACAATGACTTGACATTTCTTGTTACGATGGATGTAGCTACGAATATAACCATATAATCCTAATAGCCTACATTTAGTTTTCTTCATAAAAGCACATAGATGTGTATGAAACGGTAATAAAAAATGTTGAATTATGTCATATGCAGAAATGTGCCTAACTGCCTTTTGGATTTAGTCAAGGAAGCATCATGCAAAATGTATTGGTACACTCCACTTACCAAGGCGATTGCCAAAAAAGGACGCTGTAACCTGCTTTTATATTGAGGCTTGAGGTGGTACCACCCAGCACATCTAGAAGGGAGTGTATTTCATAACGAACCCCTTCCTTGAGGTGGTACCACCCAGCACATCTAGAAGGGAGTGTACTTCATACTGAACCCCTTCCTTGAGGTGGTACCACCCAGCACATCTAGAAGGGAGTGTATTTCATACTGAACCCCTTGAGGTGGTACAACCCAGCACATCTAGAAGGGAGTGTATTTCATAACGAACCCCTTCCTTGAGGTGGTACCACCCAGCACATCTAGAAGGGAGTGTACTTCATACTGAACCCCTTCCTTGAGGTGGTACCACCCAGCACATCTAGAAGGGAGTGTACTTCATACTGAACCCCTTCCTTGAGGTGGTACCACCCAGCACATCTAGAAGGGGGTGTACTTCATAACAAACCCCTTCCTTGAGGTGGTACCACCCAGCACATCTAGAAGGGAGTGTATTTCCTACTGAACCCCTTCCTTGAGGTGGTACCACCCAGCACATCTAGAAGGGAGTGTATTTCATACTGAACCCCTTCCTTGAGGTGGTACCACCCAGCACATCTAGAAGGGAGTGTACTTCATACTGAACCCCTTCCTTGAGGTGGTACCACCCAGCACATCTAGAAGGGAGTGTACTTCATACTGAACCCCTTCCTTGAGGTGGTACCACCCAGCACATCTAGAAGGGAGTGTACTTCATACTGAACCCCTTCCTTGAGGTGGTACCACCCAGCACATCTAGAAGGGAGTGTATTTCATACTGAACCCCTTCCTTGAGGTGGTACCACCCAGCACATCTAGAAGGGAGTGTACTTCATACTGAACCCCTTCCTTGAGGTGGTACCACCCAGCACATCTAGAAGGGAGTGTATTTCATACTGAACCCCTTCCTTGAGGTGGTACCACCCAGCACATCTAGAAGGGAGTGTATTTCATACTGAACCCCTTCCTTGAGGTGGTACCACCCAGCACATCTAGAAGGGAGTGTATTTCATACTGAACCCCTTCCTTGAGGTGGTACCACCCAGCACATCTACAAGGGAGTGTATTTCATACTGAACCCCTTCCTTGAGGTGGTACCACCCAGCACATCTAGAAGGGAGTGTATTTCATACTGAACCCCTTCCTTGAGGTGGTACCACCCAGCACATCTAGAAGGGAGTGTATTTCATACTGAACCCCTTCCTTGAGGTGGTACCACCCAGCACATCTAGAAGGGAGTGTATTTCATACTGAACCCCTTCCTTGAGGTGGTACCACCCAGCACATCTACAAGGGAGTGTATTTCATACTGAACCCCTTCCTTGAGGTGGTACCACCCAGCACATCTACAAGGGAGTGTATTTCATACTGAACCCCTTCCTTGAGGTGGTACCACCCAGCACATCTAGAAGGGAGTGTATTTCATACTGAACCCCTTCCTTGAGGTGGTACCACCCAGCACATCTAGAAGGGAGTGTACTTCACACTGAACCCCTTCCTTGAGGTGGTACCACCCAGCACATCTAGAAGGGAGTGTACTTCATACTGAACCCCTTCCTTGAGGTGGTACCACCCAGCACATCTAGAAGGGAGTGTATTTCATACTGAACCCCTTCCTTGAGGTGGTACCACCCAGCACATCTAGAAGGGAGTGTACTTCATACTGAACCCCTTCCTTGAGGTGGTACCACCCAGCACATCTAGAAGGGAGTGTACTTCATACTGAACCCCTTCCTTGAGGTGGTACCACCCAGCACATCTAGAAGGGAGTGTATTTCATACTGAACCCCTTCCTTGAGGTGGTACCACCCAGCACATCTAGAAGGGATTGTATTTCATAACGAACCCCTTCCTTGAGGTGGTACCACCCAGCACATCTAGAAGGGATTGTATTTCATAACGAACCCCTTCCTTGAGGTGGTACCACCCAGCACATCTAGAAGGGAGTGTACTTCATACTGAACCCCTTCCTTGAGGTGGTACCACCCAGCACATCTAGAAGGGAGTGTATTTCATACTGAACCCCTTCCTTGAGGTGGTACCACCCAGCACATCTAGAAGGGAGTGTACTTCATACTGAACCCCTTCCTTGAGGTGGTACCACCCAGCACATCTAGAAGGGAGTGTACTTCATAACAATCCCCTTCCTTGAGGTGGTACCACCCAGCACATCTAGAAGGGAGTGTACTTCATACTGAACCCCTTCCTTGAGGTGGTACCACCCAGCACATCTAGAAGGGAGTGTATTTCATAACGAACCCCTTCCTTGAGGTGGTACCACCCAGCACATCTAGAAGGGAGTGTACTTCATACTGAACCCCTTCCTTGAGGTGGTACCACCCAGCACATCTAGAAGGGAGTGTACTTCACACTGAACCCCTTCCTTGAGGTGGTACCACCCAGCACATCTAGAAGGGAGTGTACTTCACACTGAACCCCTTCCTTGAGGTGGTACCACCCATCACATCTAGAAGGGAGTGTACTTCACACGTAACCCCTTCCTTGAGGTGGTACCACCCAGCACATCTAGAAGGGAGTGTACTTCATACTGAACCCCTTCCTTGAGGTGGTACCACCCAGCACATCTAGAAGGGAGTGTACTTCATACTGAACCCCTTCCTTGAGGTGGTACCACCCAGCACATCTAGAAGGGATTGTATTTCATAACGAACCCCTTCCTTGAGGTGGTACCACCCAGCACATCTAGAAGGGAGTGTATTTCATACTGAACCCCTTCCTTGAGGTGGTACCACCCAGCACATCTAGAAGGGATTGTATTTCATAACGAACCCCTTCCTTGAGGTGGTACCACCCAGCACATCTAGAAGGGAGTGTACTTCATACTGAACCCCTTCCTTGAGGTGGTACCACCCAGCACATCTAGAAGGGAGTGTACTTCATACTGAACCCCTTCCTTGAGGTGGTACCACCCAGCACATCTAGAAGGGAGTGTACTTCATACTGAACCCCTTCCTTGAGGTGGTACCACCCAGCACATCTAGAAGGGAGTGTATTTCATACTGAACCCCTTCCTTGAGGTGGTACCACCCAGCACATCTAGAAGGGATTGTATTTCATAATGAACCCCTTCCTTGAGGTGGTACCACCCAGCACATCTAGAAGGGAGTGTATTTCATACTGAACCCCTTCCTTGAGGTGGTACCACCCAGCACATCTAGAAGGGATTGTATTTCATAACGAACCCCTTCCTTGAGGTGGTACCACCCAGCACATCTAGAAGGGAGTGTACTTCATACTGAACCCCTTCATTGAGGTGGTACCACCCAGCACATCTAGAAGGGAGCGTACTTCATACTGAACCCCTTCCTTGAGGTGGTACCACCCAGCACATCTAGAAGGGAGTGTACTTCATACTGAACCCCTTCCTTGAGGTGGTACCACCCAGCACATCTAGAAGGGAGTGTATTTCATACTGAACCCCTTCCTTGAGGTGGTACCACCCAGCACATCTAGAAGGGAGTGTACTTCATACTGAACCCCTTCCTTGAGGTGGTACCACCCAGCACATCTAGAAGGGAGTGTACTTCATAACAATCCCCTTCCTTGAGGTGGTACCACCCAGCACATCTAGAAGGGAGTGTACTTCATACTGAACCCCTTCCTTGAGGTGGTACCACCCAGCACATCTAGAAGGGATTGTATTTCATAACGAACCCCTTCCTTGAGGTGGTACCACCCAGCACATCTAGAAGGGAGTGTATTTCATACTGAACCCCTTCCTTGAGGTGGTACCACCCAGCACATCTAGAAGGGATTGTATTTCATAACGAACCCCTTCCTTGAGGTGGTACCACCCAGCACATCTAGAAGGGAGTGTACTTCATACTGAACCCCTTCCTTGAGGTGGTACCACCCAGCACATCTAGAAGGGAGTGTACTTCATACTGAACCCCTTCCTTGAGGTGGTACCACCCAGCACATCTAGAAGGGAGTGTATTTCATACTGAACCCCTTCCTTGAGGTGGTACCACCCAGCACATCTAGAAGGGATTGTATTTCATAACGAACCCCTTCCTTGAGGTGGTACCACCCAGCACATCTAGAAGGGAGTGTATTTCATACTGAACCCCTTCCTTGAGGTGGTACCACCCAGCACATCTAGAAGGGAGTGTACTTCATACTGAACCCCTTCCTTGAGGTGGTACCACCCAGCACATCTAGAAGGGAGTGTACTTCATAACAATCCCCTTCCTTGAGGTGGTACCACCCAGCACATCTAGAAGGGAGTGTACTTCATACTGAACCCCTTCCTTGAGGTGGTACCACCCAGCACATCTAGAAGGGAGTGTATTTCATAACGAACCCCTTCCTTGAGGTGGTACCCCCCAGCACATCTAGAAGGGAGTGTACTTCATACTGAACCCCTTCCTTGAGGTGGTACCACCCAGCACATCTAGAAGGGAGTGTACTTCACACTGAACCCCTTCCTTGAGGTGGTACCACCCAGCACATCTAGAAGGGAGTGTACTTCACACTGAACCCCTTCCTTGAGGTGGTACCACCCAGCACATCTAGAAGGGAGTGTACTTCATACTGAACCCCTTCCTTGAGGTGGTACCACCCAGCACATCTAGAAGGGATTGTATTTCATAACGAACCCCTTCCTTGAGGTGGTACCACCCAGCACATCTAGAAGGGAGTGTATTTCATACTGAACCCCTTCCTTGAGGTGGTACCACCCAGCACATCTAGAAGGGATTGTATTTCATAACGAACCCCTTCCTTGAGGTGGTACCACCCAGCACATCTAGAAGGGAGTGTACTTCATACTGAACCCCTTCCTTGAGGTGGTACCACCCAGCACATCTAGAAGGGAGTGTACTTCATACTGAACCCCTTCCTTGAGGTGGTACCACCCAGCACATCTAGAAGGGAGTGTACTTCATACTGAACCCCTTCCTTGAGGTGGTACCACCCAGCACATCTAGAAGGGAGTGTATTTCATACTGAACCCCTTCCTTGAGGTGGTACCACCCAGCACATCTAGAAGGGATTGTATTTCATAACGAACCCCTTCCTTGAGGTGGTACCACCCAGCACATCTAGAAGGGAGTGTATTTCATACTGAACCCCTTCCTTGAGGTGGTACCACCCAGCACATCTAGAAGGGATTGTATTTCATAACGAACCCCTTCCTTGAGGTGGTACCACCCAGCACATCTAGAAGGGAGTGTACTTCATACTGAACCCCTTCCTTGAGGTGGTACCACCCAGCACATCTAGAAGGGAGTGTACTTCATACTGAACCCCTTCCTTGAGGTGGTACCACCCAGCACATCTAGAAGGGAGCGTACTTCATACTGAACCCCTTCCTTGAGGTGGTACCACCCAGCACATCTAGAAGGGAGTGTACTTCATACTGAACCCCTTCCTTGAGGTGGTACCACCCAGCACATCTAGAAGGGAGTGTATTTCATACTGAACCCCTTCCTTGAGGTGGTACCACCCAGCACATCTAGAAGGGAGTGTACTTCATACTGAACCCCTTCCTTGAGGTGGTACCACCCAGCACATCTAGAAGGGAGTGTACTTCATAACAATCCCCTTCCTTGAGGTGGTACCACCCAGCACATCTAGAAGGGAGTGTACTTCATACTGAACCCCTTCCTTGAGGTGGTACCACCCAGCACATCTAGAAGGGATTGTATTTCATAACGAACCCCTTCCTTGAGGTGGTACCACCCAGCACATCTAGAAGGGAGTGTATTTCATACTGAACCCCTTCCTTGAGGTGGTACCACCCAGCACATCTAGAAGGGATTGTATTTCATAACGAACCCCTTCCTTGAGGTGGTACCACCCAGCACATCTAGAAGGGAGTGTACTTCATACTGAACCCCTTCCTTGAGGTGGTACCACCCAGCACATCTAGAAGGGAGTGTACTTCATACTGAACCCCTTCCTTGAGGTGGTACCACCCAGCACATCTAGAAGGGAGTGTACTTCATACTGAACCCCTTCCTTGAGGTGGTACCACCCAGCACATCTAGAAGGGAGTGTACGTCATACTGAACCCCTTCCTTGAGGTGGTACCACCCAGCACATCTAGAAGGGAGTGTACTTCATACTGAACCCCTTCCTTGAGGTGGTACCACCCAGCACATCTAGAAGGGAGTGTACTTCATACTGAACCCCTTCCTTGAGGTGGTACCACCCAGCACATCTAGAAGGGAGTGTATTTCATACTGAACCCCTTCCTTGAGGTGGTACCACCCAGCACATCTAGAAGGGAGTGTACTTCATACTGAACCCCTTCCTTGAGGTGGTACCACCCAGCACATCTAGAAGGGAGTGTATTTCATAACGAACCCCTTCCTTGAGGTGGTACCCCCCAGCACATATAGAAGGGAGTGTACTTCATACTGAACCCCTTCCTTGAGGTGGTACCACCCAGCACATCTAGAAGGGAGTGTACTTCATACTGAACCCCTTCCTTGAGGGGGTACCACCCAGCACATCTAGAAGGGAGTAAACTTCATACTGAACCCCTTCCTTGAGGTGGTACCACCCAGCACATCTAGAAGGGAGTGTACTTCATACTGAACCCCTTCCTTGAGGTGGTACCACCCAGCACATCTACAAGGGAGTGTACTTCATACTGAACCCCTTCCTTGAGGTGGTACCACCCAGCACATCTAGAAGGGAGTGTACTTCATACTGAACCCCTTCCTTGAGGTGGTACCACCCAGCACATCTAGAAGGGATTGTATTTCATAACGAACCCCTTCCTTGAGGTGGTACCACCCAGCACATCTAGAAGGGAGTGTACTTCATACTGAACCCCTTCCTTGAGGTGGTACCACCCAGCACATCTAGAAGGGAGTGTACTTCATACTGAACCCCTTCCTTGAGGTGGTACCACCCAGCACATCTAGAAGGGAGTGTACTTCATACTGAACCCCTTCCTTGAGGTGGTACCACCCAGCACATCTAGAAGGGAGTGTACTTCATACTGAACCCCTTCCTTGAGGTGGTACCACCCAGCACATCTAGAAGGGAGTGTACTTCATACTGAACCCCTTCCTTGAGGTGGTACCACCCAGCACATCTAGAAGGGAGTGTACTTCATACTGAACCCCTTCCTTGAGGTGGTACCACCCAGCACATCTAGAAGGGAGTGTACGTCATACTGAACCCCTTCCTTGAGGTGGTACCACCCAGCACATCTAGAAGGGAGTGTACTTCATACTGAACCCCTTCCTTGAGGTGGTACCACCCAGCACATCTAGAAGGGAGTGTACTTCATACTGAACCCCTTCCTTGAGGTGGTACCACCCAGCACATCTAGAAGGGAGTGTATTTCATACTGAACCCCTTCCTTGAGGTGGTACCACCCAGCACATCTAGAAGGGAGTGTACTTCATACTGAACCCCTTCCTTGAGGTGGTACCACCCAGCACATCTAGAAGGGAGTGTATTTCATAACGAACCCCTTCCTTGAGGTGGTACCCCCCAGCACATATAGAAGGGAGTGTACTTCATACTGAACCCCTTCCTTGAGGTGGTACCACCCAGCACATCTAGAAGGGAGTGTACTTCATACTGAACCCCTTCCTTGAGGGGGTACCACCCAGCACATCTAGAAGGGAGTAAACTTCATACTGAACCCCTTCCTTGAGGTGGTACCACCCAGCACATCTAGAAGGGAGTGTACTTCATACTGAACCCCTTCCTTGAGGTGGTACCACCCAGCACATCTACAAGGGAGTGTACTTCATACTGAACCCCTTCCTTGAGGTGGTACCACCCAGCACATCTAGAAGGGAGTGTACTTCATACTGAACCCCTTCCTTGAGGTGGTACCACCCAGCACATCTAGAAGGGATTGTATTTCATAACGAACCCCTTCCTTGAGGTGGTACCACCCAGCACATCTAGAAGGGAGTGTACTTCATACTGAACCCCTTCCTTGAGGTGGTACCACCCAGCACATCTAGAAGGGAGTGTACTTCATACTGAACCCCTTCCTTGAGGTGGTACCACCCAGCACATCTAGAAGGGAGTGTATTTCATAACGAACCCCTTCCTTGAGGTGGTACCACCCAGCACATCTAGAAGGGAGTGTACTTCATACTGAACCCCTTCCTTGAGGTGATACCAACCAGCACATCTAGAAGGGAGTGTACTTCATACTGAACCCCTTCCTTGAGGTGGTACCACCCAGCACATCTAGAAGGGAGTGTATTTCATAACGAACCCCTTCCTTGAGGTGGTACCACCCAGCACATCTAGAAGGGAGTGTACTTCATACTGAACCCCTTCCTTGAGGTGGTACCACCCAGCACATCTAGAAGGGAGTGTACGTCATACTGAACCCCTTCCTTGAGGTGGTACCACCCAGCACATCTAGAAGGGAGTGTACTTCATACTGAACCCCTTCCTTGAGGTGGTACCACCCAGCACATCTAGAAGGGAGTGTACTTCATACTGAACCCCTTCCTTGAGGTGGTACCACCCAGCACATCTAGAAGGGAGTGTATTTCATAACGAACCCCTTCCTTGAGGTGGTACCACCCAGCACATCTAGAAGGGAGTGTACTTCATACTGAACCCCTTCCTTGAGGTGATACCAACCAGCACATCTAGAAGGGAGTGTACTTCATACTGAACCCCTTCCTTGAGGTGGTACCACCCAGCACATCTAGAAGGGAGTGTATTTCATAACGAACCCCTTCCTTGAGGTGGTACCACCCAGCACATCTAGAAGGGAGTGTACTTCATACTGAACCCCTTCCTTGAGGTGGTACCACCCAGCACATCTAGAAGGGAGTGTACTTCATACTGAACCCCTTCCTTGAGGTGGTACCACCCAGCACATCTAGAAGGGAGTGTATTTCATAACAAACCCCTTCCTTGAGGTGGTACCACCCAGCACATCTAGAAGGGAGTGTATTTCATAACAAACCCCTTCCTTGAGGTGGTACCACCCAGCACATCTACAAGGGAGTGTATTTCATACTGAACCCCTTCCTTGAGGTGGTACCACCCAGCACATCTAGAAGGGAGTAACGAACCCCTTCCTTGAGATGACAGATGTACCTTCTCAAGGTGCCTCTACATCACCATTTCAATGGTGGAGTTGAACCGCTAGGGGTAAAAACAGTTAGATGTACTACTAAAAGAACAATATATCACCCTGGCAATGAACTGTCAAAATGGAGACCAGAATTAATGTGTTTCACTATAACTAAGCCTAAAACATCCTGGTTTTCGATTAAAACAACTTTTCATGAAACTTATGGCTGCAAGCCCGACGTCGGTACACTTATGACAACAGCCAGCTCAAGTGCAGGGCGCGAAATTCAAAATATATATTTTTTAAATATTTAACTTTCACACATTAACAAGTCCAATACAGCATATGAAAGGTACACATCTTGTGAATCCAGCCAACATGTCCGATTTTTAAAATGTTTTACAGGGAAGACACAATATGTAAATCTATTAGCTAACCACGTTAGCAAAAGACACCACTTTTTTTACTCCCAGTTTTTTACTCCATCAGTAGCTATCACAAATTCGACCAAATAAAGATATAAATAGCCACTAACCAAGAAACAACTTCATCAGATGACAGTCTGATAACATATTTATTGTATAGCATATGTTTTGTTAGAAAAATGTGCATATTTCAGGTATAAATCATAGTTTACATTGCAGCTACAATCAGAAATTGCACCGAAAGCAGCCATAAAACTTACAGACACCAACGTCAAATACCTAATTACTCATCATAAAACATTTCTGAAAAATACGTAGTGTACAGCAAATGAAAGACAGGCATCTTGTGATTCCAGCCAATATTTCCGATTTATTAAGTGTTTTACAGCGAAAACAAAATGTAGCGTTATATTAGCTTAGCACAATAGCCAGAAACACTTGGGCGCCGACGACTAGTTCACATCTACGACAGATATATGAAATAGCATCATAAAATGTTTCTTACTTTTGCTGATCTTCCATCAGAATGTTGGACAAGGTGTCCTTTGTCCAGAACAGTCGTTGTTTGGATTTAGAACGGCAACTTTCCCTCTTCATTTAGCACGCGCACTAGCCAAGTGGCACGGATCTCTCCATCGTCAACAAAGTCAGAGAACGGAACACGGCAAAACTCCCGAAAAAATTTCAATAATCTGATTAAACTATATTGAAAAAACATACTTTACGATGATATGGTCACATGTATCAAATAAAATCAGAGCCGGAGATAGTAGTCGTCCATAACGGCAGCTAAACAGAAGGCAATCCCACTGTCCACCTCGCGCTCTCAAGAGTACCGGAAATGAGGGACACGTCATACAAAGAGCTTGTATTCCAATTCAGACCAAGATAAACACTAAATGTCTTCTCTCACAGCCTCTTGACATCCAGGGGAAGGTCTATGAAGTGCACGTAGACTCTTACGTATCATGCCCATGTATAGGCAGGAAGAAGAACAGAGCCTCGATTTCAGACTTTCCACTTCCTGGTCAGGAAGTTTGTGCCAAATGAGTTTTGTTTGACTCACAGATATAATTCAAACGGTTTTAGAAACTAGAGAGTGTTTTCTATCCAATAGTAATAATAATATGCATATTGTACGAGCAAGAATTGAGTACGAGGCCGTTTGAAATGGGCACCTTTAATCAGAGCTACTCAATACTGCCCCTGCAGCCATAAAAAGTTAAGAGGAAAGTAATCTGATTACGTTACTGATTTTGGGTAATCTCAAAATTACGTTACTGATGACCATTTTAGACACGTAACTGTAATGGATTACATTTAGAAAGTAGCCTACCGAACCCTGTCAGTGGTCTTTAACAAACCACACTTATCTGTCTGCAGCCAGCGCTCCTCTCTTCCGCTGGGCTCCCAGACCTGCTCTCATTCACTCCTTCTCCGCCTCTCTCCTCCTCTCTCTACTCCTCTGTTCTGCCGCTCCTCTCGTTAACTTTCCTGGCAGCAGTTGGCTTGCTGCTATTGATTCTGTGGTTTTGGGACTGGAGTGTTTTCAACTCCTAGGATGGTGGTGGGGTGATGAAAGAGTGAGTGTTTGGTGTGATAACTATATGGAGGTAGCTACTGTTACAGGGGTCTACTGTGGGATTACAGTGCATTAGGTAGAGAAGGCTCGTGGTGGTGTGGGACCTGTTTTTAGTATTTAGTATTCCAGCCCTGGAGATTGTACATCACAACCCACAGTTTTTATGCAAGTTAAGTTATACTCGGGGTGGCAGGGTAGCCTCGTGGTTAGAGCATTGGGCCAGTAACTGAAAGGTTTACTTTTTTTTTTCTAGATCGAACCCCTGAGCTGACAAGGCAAAAATCTGTTGCTCTGCCCCTGAACAAGGCAGTTAACCCACTGTTCCTAGGCCGTCATTGTAAATAAGAATTTGTTCTTAACTGACTTGCCTAGTTAAATAAAGGTAATAAAAAAGATACCAAAAAATGAAGTTTCGGTGCAATTTTATAAATGCCGACAGATAATTCGTTAGTTTGACATGATGGGATATTTTTGTGTTGGTAAAATTAATTATGCTAGAAATGGCAGTGGAAGCATTTTTATGCTCAAATATTGATATAGTAACCATCATCGAAGTAAACTTGGAGTCACGCGGTATGATATGTGGTCCTCCCACTACGACTCGGGAAACCATGCAGTTTATTAGGCTACGGATTAAATCAATTATGATGACCTACACAGGGTGATGAAAGTGCACGGCCGGTCTTGATGCTCCTTTCCAATAATATTGGGGGTTTGATACTGGTGACATGATGATTGATGCTTGACTGCCATTAACAAACACAAATATTTGCGCTCTTATCAATAATAATCTCATGTAGACTAGTCTACCTGCACTGTGTCTGTGAGCTGTTAGCTAATGAGCATGTACCCAGACCAGAGCCAAGACTATTGTAATAGTTCCAAAAGTGTCCAACCCCGTCCATCTGGCACTCCAGCAAGACTCAATCAAACACTCAAAGTCCTTGAAAGAACACAAATACTATTTGAACCCAGGTATGACTAAATCACATTTATTTATAAAGCCCTTACATCAGCTGATGTCACAAAGTGCTGTACAGAAACCCAGCCTAAAACCCCAAACAGCAAGCAATGCAGGTGTAGAAGCACGGTGGCTAGGAAAAACTCCCTAGAAAGCCAGGACCTAGGAAGAAACCTAGAGAGGAACCAGGCTGAGGGGTGGCCAGTCCCCTTCTGGCTGTGCCGGGTGGAGATTATAACAGAACATGGCCAAGATGTTCAAATGTTCATAGATGACCAGCCGGGTCAAATAATAATAATCACAGTGGTTGTCGTGGGTGCAACAGGTCAGCACCTCAGAAGTAAATGTCAGTTGGCTTTTCATAGCCGATCATTCAGAGTATCTCTACCGCTCCTGCTGTCTCTAGAGAGTTGAAACAGGAGGGGTCGGGAGACACTGTGGGCCCCATCCGACGGTACCCCCGGACAGGGCCAGTGGAGAGAGGGGAACCGGCCAGGCAGAGACAGCAAGGGCGGTTTGTTGTTCCAGTGCCTTTCCGTTCACCTTCACACTCCTGGGCCAGACTACACTCAATCATAGGGCCTACTGAAGAGATGAGTCTTCACATGGGTAGGCAGACCATTCCATAAAAATGTAGCTCTATAGGAGAAAGGCCTGCCTCCAGCTGTTTGCTGGAGTCTTGTGACCGTAGCGTACGTGTAGGTATGTACGGCAGGACCAAATTGGAAGATAGGTAGGAGCAAGCCCATGTAATGCTTTGTAGGTTAGCAGTAAAACCTTGAAATCAGCCCTTGCCTCTTACATCAGCTGATGTAAGAGGCTAGCAGACTGTCCTTGAAACAGTCTTGATATGTTCGTCAAAAGAGAGATCAGGGTCCAGAGTAACGCCGAGGTCCTTCACAGTTTTATTTGAGACGACTGTACAACCATCAAGGTTAATTGTCAGATTCAACAGAAGATCTCTTTGTTTCTGGGGACTTAGAACAAGCATCTCTGTTTTGTCCGAGTTTAAAAGTAGAACATTTGCAGCCATCCAGTTCCTTATGTTTGAAACACAGGCTTCCAGGGAGGGCAATTTTGGGGCTTCACCATGTTTCATCGAAATATACAGCTGTGTGTCATCCGCATAGCAGTGAAAGTTAACATTATGTTTCCGAATAACATCACCAAGAGGTAAAATATATAGTGAAAACAATAGTGGTCCTAAAACAGAACCTTGAGGAACACCGAAATGTACAGTTGATTTGTCAGAGGACAAACCATCCACAGAGACAAACTGATATCTTTCCGACAGATAAGATCTAAACCAGGCCAGAACTTGTCCGTGTAGACCAATTTGGGTTTCCAATCTCTCCAAAAGAATGTGGTGATCAATGGTATCAAATGCAGCACTAAGGTCTAGGAGCACGAGGACAGATGCAGAGCCTCGGTCTGACGCCATTAAAAGGTCATTCACCAACTTCACAAGTGCAGTCTCAGTGCTATGATGGGGTCTAAAACCAGACTGAAGCGTTTTGTATACATTGTTTGTCTTCAGGAAGGCAGTGAGTTGCTGCGCAACAGCCTTTTCAACATTTTTTGAGAGGAATGGGAGAATCGATATAGGCCGATAGTTTTTTAAATATTTTCTGGGTCAAGGTTTGGCTTGACCCTTTCAAGAGAGGCTTTATTACTGCCACCTTTAGTGAGTATGGTACACATCCGGTGGATAGAGAGACGTTTATTATGTTCAACATAGGAGGGCCAAGCATAGGAAGCAGCTCTTTCAGTAGTTTAGTTGGAATAGGGTCCAGTATGCAGCTTGAAGGTTGAGGCCATGATTATTTTCATCAATGTGTCAAGAGATATAGTACTTAAAAACAAATTATAAGGGGGAGGTTGAGTGAAATGAGTGAATGCTGTATGTTGGTCTGATTCTACAGCACTATGGCCTGTTTCTCTGCACTGAGAAGGATGGATGAATGAAAGCATGTCACCACACACAGACTTAGGCTTCTATGACAAAGTGCTCTTTCAGCACAGTCCCAACAGAGTGACATAATATGTGAGCAGCTGCCACCAGTGTGCCAATTTCAATGTTTCCCCACTGGGCAAAAACTGGTTGAATCAACGTTGTTTCCACATTTCAACTAAATAAATCAATGTGATGACATTGAATCAAGGTGGAAAACTGATTGGATTAGCAAAAAGACATCAACGTAAGGACATTTAGTCTTTTTTTCACCCAACTTCGAACCTAAATCCAATGACATGGTCATTTTTTGTTGTTGATTTCAAGTTGAATTCACGTTAGTTGACAACTCAACCAACTGTAAATCAAAACTAGACGTTGAACTGACATCTGTGCCCAGTGGTCCTTTGTTTTTGTTGCTCTTGTTGTCCTTTTTTTTGTCTGTGGAAGAGGACTGGGGTTGGTGAGTTTCGCACACTGTTTCTGTACTCTGTAAAATGGTTTTGGCAGTCCTGAAATTAACCATGTCTTTCAACATCTGTATGCCCGCGTGCACACACACACCCTTTATTGTATTGTCTTGAGCTGGGGGATAAACAAGGTGGCTCCCTCTTCATTCTGTTCTAACTGGAGGTGTCATTAGGTGTGCCAGGGCCCAAATCGATGAGCACAGAACATTGCTGCTGCCCAGTGAGTAGGAGAGGATCTGAGCCTGCCTAAAGAGATGGAAGGACGCTGCTTCAAACTATTCCTTTTCCTCCTCCTGGCTGTTAGCCTGAACCATCCAAAGCAGCAGGAGAG
Organism: Salvelinus namaycush; assembly: GCF_016432855.1. NCBI lineage: Eukaryota > Metazoa > Chordata > Actinopteri > Salmoniformes > Salmonidae > Salvelinus > Salvelinus namaycush. The sequence continues at coordinate 25,083,064 of NC_052325.1, read as the reverse complement.
AGCTATCCAACCCAGTCCCGGGGGACCTAAGGGTTGGCTGGCTTCAGCCCTGCACAATCTGCACAATCACACAGACCTGAAATGGAGGTCAGGTATTGAAATGGGGTGAAAGTGAGTCTACATTACCTGCTGTCCTCTAGTTGAAATGAGTCTCTGATTGATTGAGAAGTAACTGGAGTAACAACCACTATTCACTATTCAGTCAGAGCAGACCTATTCATACATTTTAATGGCAGCCCAGTCTTTATCAAAGCTGACCCATTATCCCTGTAACCACATCCCTTTTGAGCATCCCTACCTCGTCTGTCTGTGTCTCTGTCTCTCTCTTCCCTGTCTCTTCATCCCTCTCTCACTCTCTGCCCCTCTCTCTATGTGATGCTATTAGAGTCCCCCTGTGTGTTGCTTAGAGGAACAGCCCAGCGATGGAGCTCACCTCCCCATGCCAAACACGCAGCTCCTGTCGGGAGAGATGAAGGGGAGAGATGAGGACAGAGGGGTGAGGACAGGCCTTTTAGTTCTCCCCTTGCTGGGGAGAGAAGGGAGGAAAAAAGGGAGAGATGCGGGAGGAAAGAGGGGGGAGGACAGACCTTTTAGTTTTCTCTGAGAAGGCGGGAGGGGGAAGTGCTGATGCTGGCTTTGAAGGCGGACCCAGGCTATTCAAACAGACACCTGGGAGAACACCTGTCATAGGCATTAGTGGGCAGGCAAGCGTGGAGGAGAGGAAAAGGGGAGATTGAGAGGGAGAGACAGAGGGAAGGGGATAAATACAGTGGTCATCAGAGGAGAGAGAGACCTATCCAACCAAAAAACACAGGCACAGAAAACCTTAGCTTATGCCTTCGCTATGGTGAATCACTAAAACAATGAATAAATACTGTAAGATAAAAGAAGGAATAGCATGCCAGAAAACAGCTCAATGTGATTGAAAAATCCATTGAATCAAATCACTTCTGGGAAAATTGGAACACACTAAACAATCAACAACACGAAGAGCTATCTTTCCAAAATGGAGATGTATGGATAAACCACTTATCCAACCTTTTTTGACATATAACAAAAAACCAAGAACAAAAACATGTACTGTACATGATCATATACTAAACTTAGAATCAACTACTAAAGACTACGAGAACCCACTGGATTCTCTAAATACATTGGATGAGCTACAAGACCAAATATAAAACCTCCAATCCAAAAAGGCCTGTGGTGTTGATAGTATACTAAATGAAATGATAAAATATACAGACCACAAATTCAAATGGCTATTAAACTCTTCAACATATCCTCAGCTCTGGCATCTTCCCCAATATTTGGAATCAAGGTCTGATCACCCGAATCCACAAAAGAGGTGACAAGTTTTACCCCAATAATTACAGTGGAATCAGCGTCAACAGCAATCTCTGAAAAATCCTTTGCACTATCATCAACAGCAGACTCCAACATTTCCTCAGTGAAAACAATGTCCTGAGCAAATGTCAAATTGGCTTTCTACCAAAATACCGTACAACAGACCACATATACACCATGCACACCCTTAGTGACAAACAAACCAACCAAAACAAAAGCTTTGTTGATTTAAAAAAAGCATTTGATTCCTTTTGGCATGAGTGTCTGCTATACAAATTTATGGAAAGCGGTGTTGGGGGGGAAAAAACATATTGCATTATAAAATGAATTTACACAAACAACAAGTGTGCAGTTAAAATTGGCAAATAAACACAGATTTCTTTCCTCAGGGCCGTGGGGTGAACTCAGAAATCAAATGTCTACTGTTTGCTGATGATCTGGTGCTTCTGTCCCCAACCAAGGAGGGCCAGCAGCACCTAGATCTTCTGCACAGATTCTGTCAGACCTGGTCCCTTTCAGTAAATCTCAGTAAGACAAAAATAATGGTGTTCCAAAAAAGATCCAGTTGCCAGGACCACGAATACAAATTCCACCTGGACAACGTTGCCCTAGAGCACACAGAGAATTACACCTACTGTGGCTTAAACATCAACACCACAAATAACTTCCACAAGGATTTGAACGATCTGAGAAACAAGGCAAGAAGGGCCTTCTACGCCATCAAAAGGAACATAAACTCGACATCCCTGGCTAAAAATACTTCAATCAGTTATAGAACCAATTGCCCTTTATGGTTGTGAGGTATGTGGTCCACTCACCAACCAATAATTCACAAAATAGTACAAACCCAATTGAGACTCTGCATGCAGAATTCTGCAAAAATATACTTTGTGTGCAACGCAAAACCCAAAACAGTGCATGCAGAGCAGAATTAGGACTATACCCGCTAGAATCCAGAAAATAGCTGTTCAATTCTACAACCACCTAAAAGGAAGTGATGCCTACATATTCCATCACAAAGCCATCACCTGCAGAGAAATTAACCTTGAGAAGAGTCCTCTCAGCCAGCTGGTTCTGAGGCTCTGTTCACAAACACAAACAGACCCCACAGAGTCCCAGGACAGCAAAACAATTAGACCCCACCAAATTAAGCAAGAAGCTAACAATTTGACACACTGGAAAGAATCAAACAAAAACAGAGCAATTTGGAATGCTATCTGGCCCTGAACAGAGAGTACACAGTGGCAGAATACCTGACCACAAAATTAAGAAAATCCTTGACTATGTACAGACTCAGTGAGCATAGCCTTGCTATTGAGAGAGGCCGCCATAGGCAGACCTGGCTCTCTCGAAGACAGGCTAAGTGCACACTGCCCACAAAATTAGTTGGAAACTGAGTTCCATTTCCTAACCTCCTGCTAAATATATGATCACCTTAGAGATACATATTTCCCACATATCATATTCCAGATTTGGAAAAAAAAGTTAAACACTGCCATTTAGGTCATACGCGTGTCACATGTTGCATGGTTTTACAGTGTATCTGCATGACACCATCCAAAGGGAAACTAAAAGAGGAACGCAGATGAAGGAAGCAGCTAGAGCAATCTCTATCTATCTATCTATCTCTCTATCTATCTTTCTCTTTCTCTCTCTCTATCTCTCTTTCTCTTTCTATCTCTCTATCTCTCTATCTCTCTCTTTCTATCTCTCTCTCTCTCCTGTTCTATCTCTCTCTCTTTCTATCTATCTCTCTCTTTGTATCTCTCTCTCTCCTGTTCTCTCTCTCTCTATCGCTCTCTCTCTCCTGTTCTCTCTCTCTCTCTCCAGTTACTTTTGTTCTCTCTCGCCTTCTCTCTCTCCCTCACACCCTCTCTCTCCCTCCTGCTCTCTCCCTCTCTCTCCTGTTCTCTCTCACTCTTCCCCTCTCTCTCCTGCGCTCTCCCTCACTGTCTCACTCTGCTGTGTGTTTTGTGTGGAGCTGGCAGACTACATCACACAAACACACTCTCAGCAGGGGCCAAGAGGACAGAGTGTGTGGGTGTGACTCAGAGAATCCCACCACATACCTCACCACATCCCTCACTCTAGCTCCCCTACGGTGAGAGGATGAGAAATCGAGCGAGAGCGAGTGAGACATTCCAGGAAAAGGAGCGCACTGACAATTGTGTCAGATGTTCTTACCCAAAAAGGATGCAGTGATCCCACACAGTGTGTGTGTGTGTGTGTGTGTGTGTGTGTGTGTGTGTGTGTGTGTGTGTGTGTGTGTGTGTGTGTGTGTGTGTGTGTGTCGATGACAAAGGATATCATTAATTCACATACACCCCCCCACCACCATACCTACCAGCCCCGAATCCTAAGCACAAAAACCTTCAAGTGTGTGTGGGCACCACAGGAGTTTGGTGGCACCTTAATTGGGGAGGACGGGCTCGTGTTAATGACTGGAGCGGAATGAGTGGAATGTTATCAAATATACCAAACACATGGTTTCCATTCCATTTGCTCTGGTTCCAGCCATGTTTATGAGCCGTCCTTCCCTTCACTGGTGGGCATATTCTATCAGTATCAAGGGAAATGATTTACATTTCTGCAGGACCGTGAGAGAGCATAGAAGCAGTAGCTTCTTCTCCACAAAGACCAGTGAGGTGGGCTATAAAATCCATGTTGGCCATTTGCAAGCATTCCATGGATGTGTCCTGTGCAGATATTTTATGATGGGTTAGGTACAGTATGTGCAGTGATGGGCAGTATTTCTGTATTTGAAATACGTATTTTAAATACTTCTGAGTATTTTGTAATTTCTATTACATTGGGCTGAACTACACTCCAATGTATTTTGTATTTTCAAAATACTGTAATTTGTCTTTTCAAAATACAAAATACTTTTCTATATAATTTTTATAGTGGTTTACATTTTGTGGCCCACCTTTCACCCTGCATTGGTATCAGAAGTCTGATATCACTATGGTGTGACAAAAACATCTGCTATAAACTATATAAATATAAATGTATATGTAAAATGCACAATTGCAAAGCAAGCCGAGTATTATTCTAATAAGTTCCGCCCCATATGTCATTGTCACATATACATGTACATTTAGGTAATTTAGCAGACATACTTATCCAGAGTGACTCAACGGAGGCAGATAAACAACATACAGTATCACAGTCATAGCAAGTCAAATGTTTTTGTAACCGTTACTGAGAGCATTGTTGCTGTTCGGGCTGGCTACTTGCAAATCTATTTGAAAATACAAAATACATGTATTTTAATTCATTGAATTACAAAATACAAGTACACAATACAAGTATACAAGTATTTTGTGGTTTATTTTGGTACAGATACATTTATCTTTACGGTAATTTGTATCTGGCACAGCGGTCTAAGGCACTGCATCTCAGTGCTAGAGGCGTCACTACATACCTGGTTTGATTCCAGGCTGTATCACAACTGGCCGTGATTGGTAGTCCCATAGGGCAGCACACAATTGGCCCAGCGTCGTATGGGTTAGGGCTTGGCTGGGGTAGGCCGTCATTGTAAATAAGAATTTGTTCTTGACTGACTTGCCTAGTTAAAAAAAATTGTAATTGTACAGTATTTTGTCATTTTTGCCCATCCATGGGTATGTGTTGGACAGGCCAGAAAGCCCTGGAGGCTGTGAGGGTCAGAGGGGGAGTGCTGAGGTGGACTAAGGTGAAATAAATGATTTAGTTCTCTTTCTCTCAATTCAAAGAGCCTTTATTGGCATGGGAAACGTGTTTACATTGCCAAAGCAAGTGAATTAAACAATAAACAAAAGTAAGATACAAAACAATATCAACAAAAAACAATTAACATTTAACAGTAAACATTTCACACCTCCCTTAGAATGCAAGATTAAACATGATAGTCAGCTTTTTCCAGTCAGTTTCCAACCAGAACACCTATATCTCCCAAGTGTTCAGATTTTAACACTAGTGTTTGCTTTCCCATTGTCCTGTTGAGTGCATTTAGTCATTAGACATTGATGCGATTTTCACATGCCTTTTATTCAGATTAGTGTTAGGAATGTCTGTCACCTTACATACATTTCAGCACAACTGGACAGAACATTTGATTTAAGAAAGCTTTTCAAACACATGGTGTTGTTACTCAGCTAATTTTCTTTATCTCTCTGAGTGAAAAAGACGTGGGAGTGGCTTCATTATCATATTTCCCAGCATGCTTTGTTGCAGGTTGATTTTTAGAGTAGTTTGTTTTAATATGATAATTCTTAATATCTATGCTTCCTCATGCACATTAATGAATTGATCTTTTCTAAACTAATTCAATCTATAAGGCCCGTTACCGGGATGGTTGTTCCAGTTTAGCTGGATAGAGTTGTTAACTCTTCCCTATGTCTTGAATCTGATAGGCATTACTAATAATTTCACAAACTACCATGTTGTAACTTGTTGGTCTGCAAAGGTCCAGGATTTTTGATGGTTTCAGGGACAAAATTATTTGAACAAAACAATGTCTCTGTCACTAACAATCAAAGTCATGGGTGGGTATCTCTCACATACACTTGAAAGGTATGCTGGGAAATATGCAAATATGGCTTTACACGCTGCAGTGTTAAAACAACACCTCAGGGCCGGTTTCCCAGACCGGTGTCCAGCCTAGTCCTGGACTAAAAACATTCATAATGGAGATTCTTGTTGAACGTGGAATGAGGCAGCGCTTGGTTTATTGTTTAGGCAAGTTTTGAAGTGTCTGAAAATGTGTTTTATTGGAAAAGTTTGGTTACTAGCTAGCTACCTTTTGATTTTGGATCGCGCAACGAGGTTGGCATCAGTTGCTGGAACCACTGCTATCTGTCCAGGAATCCTACCAATCAAGGGTTTGATGATGAGCTGCTTGGCGTAGCAGCTAGCCTAGCTGCCACTGTTAGCTGCCTATCAAGTTAGCAGGGTTTCCTTGAGGGCTTGAATGCAGCCCGCGATGCAGTTAGCCCTTGTGGCTGGGACTGTGGCTGTCTAGATCCATACAGTGTGTTTGCCTTTCCATCTTCCTTGTGACCTGCCCTGTCTGGAATTGCGGGGAGTAACAGCACAGCCTACATTACTACCATGACAAAGACCAAAGCCGGTGGGAGTACCGTTGATGACAGTGGTGTCTCTCTACCACAGAGTTCTACAAGCAGTTGTTTCAACAACAAGAAAATTTATTCAAGTATTGTGTCAAAATACTGGTGGAGTCAACTAATAAAAGAATGGACAACCTGACCAGAGAGGTCCAGGACATGAAGAACAGTTTGCAGTTCTCCCAGGGTCAACTCAATGAGTTCAAACAGGAAAATGGCAAGATTACAAAAATCTGTAAGTCATTGAGAAAGGACATTAGTTCTGTATGTAAATCCATGATAACAATGACAGAGAAATCAGATTATTTCGAGGGACAATCACGGCGGAACGACATTGTTGTAGACGGAATTGCAGAATCTACACATGAGGCCTGGACGGAGTCTGAGGACAAAGTGAGGGAAATTATCTAAGAGAAACTGAAGATGGACCACAGGAAGATTGCGTTGGAGCACGCCCACAGGACTGGAAAACCCACCATCGACCGAGGTGACAGGCCCAGGCCGATCTGCGGTTCTGGAAAGATCCAAGAACTTGAGGGGAACGTACATCTTCCTCAACAAGGACTATCTTGAAGCTGTGTGCCAGAAGAGAAAATTAATTATTCCGGCCATGAAAGCTGCCAGAGCACGTGGGGACATGACTTATATCCAATATGACAGGCTCATTGTACACCCTCCCTCCCAAAAGCCTGGAAACGATGAGAGAGCCAAGCCTATGGGTTCTTAGCTTTAACCCCGCAGCACACACACACAATTACACACACCAACTGATTAATGGACTGCTAAATGTATGTTTTTTTTCTCTTGCTTTGTTTGTTCTTTTCCATATGTCTATCTTAGAGAAGCTACCAAGAAAGGGCTGAAAACAGACAGCCCATATTAATATATGTAGCCTTAGAAATAAGGTTCATGAAAGCATTAACTTGTTAACATCAGATAACATTCATATATTAGCCATTTCTGAGACTCATTACAAGGGTATAACATCTAAGAGACAGAAATGCTCACAGGGGAGGATTTGCTGTATATATTCAGAGCCACATCCCAGTAATGTTTAGAGAAGATCTCATGTCAAGTGTTATTGAAGTACTGTGGATGCAGGTTCACCTGCCTCATCTAAAGCTCATTATTTTGGGCTGGTTCTACAGGCCACCAAGTGCTGACAGTCAGTGTCTAAATCATTTGTCTGAAATGCTTGAAAGTGTATGTGATGTAAACAGAGAGGGGGACCTGAATATTGACTGGTTTTCATCAAGCTGGCTGCTCAAAAGGAAGGTTCTCACTATACCCAGTGCCTGTAACCTGGTTCAAGTTATTAATCAACCAACCAGAGTGTTTACAAACACTACAGGAACAAGATCATCCACATGTATTGATCACATTTTTACTAATAGTGTAGAACTTTGTTCTAAAGCTGTATCTGTACCCATTGGATGCAGTGATCACAACATAGTGGCTATATCTAGGAGAACCAAGGTTCCAAAAACAGGGCCCTTAAAGTAGTGTATAAGAGATCACACAAACATTTTTGCTGTGACTCTTATGTGGTTGATGTAAAAAAAAATATGTGTTGGTCTGATGTGATTAATGAGGAGCATCCAGATGTTGCACTTGATGAATTTATGAAATTGCTTCTTCCAATTATTGAGAAACATTGAGAAACTGACTGTTAGAACTATTTAGGCTCCATGGATTGATGAGGGATTGAAAAACTATATGGTTGAAGGAGAGAAAATAAAATATTTTTTTTTAGAAAGTTAGGAACCAATATACACAGGCAGTTAGGAAAGCAAAGGCTATCTTTTTCAAGCAGAAATTTGCATCCTGTAGCACAAACTCCAAAAAGCTATGGGCCACTGTAAAGTCCATGGAGAATAAGAACACCTCCTCCCAGCTGCCCACTGCACTGAGGCTAGGAAACACTGTCACCACCGATAAATCCACGATAATTGAGAATTTCAATAAGCATTTTTCTACGGCTGGCCATGCTTTCCACCTGCCGCGGTCATCCCCCTCTTCAAATGTGGAGACACTCTAGACCCAAACTGTTACAGACCTGTATCTATCCTACCCTGCCTTTCTAAGGTGTTCGAAAGCCAGGTTAACAAACAGATCACCGACCATTTCGAATCCCACCGTACCTTCTCCGCTATGCAATCTAGTTTCCGAGCTGGTCATGGGTGCACCTCAGCCACGCTCAAGGTCCTAAACGATATCATAACCGCCATCGATAAAAGACAATACTGTGCAGCCGTATTCATCGACCTGGCCAAGGCTTTTGACTCTGTCAATCACCACATTCTTATCGGCAGACTCAACAACCTTGGTTTCTCAAATGATTGCCTTGCCTGGTTCACCAACTACTTCTCAGATAGAGTTCAGTGTGTCAAATCGGAAGGCCTGTTGTCTGGACCTCTGGCGGTCTCTATGGGGGTGCCACAGGGTTCAATTCTCGGGCCGACTCTTTTCTCTGTATACATCAATGATGTTGCTCTTGCTGCTGGTTATTCTCTGATCCACCTCTATGCAGACAACACCATTCTGTATACTTCTGGCCCTTCTTTGGACACTGTGTTAACTAACCTCCAGACAAGCTTCAATGCCATACAACTCTCCTTCTGTGGCCTCCAACTGCTCTTAAATGCAAGTAAAACTAAATGCATGCTCTTCAACTGATCGCTGCCCGCACCTGCCCGCCCGTCCAGCATCACTACTCTGGACGGTTCTGACATAGAATATGTGGACAACTACAAATACCTAGGTGTCTGGTTAGACTGTAAACTCTCCTTCCAGACTTACATTAAGCATCTCCAATCCTAAATTAAATCTGGAATCTGCTTCCTATTCCTCAACAAAGCCTCCTTCACTCATGCTGCCAAACATACCCTCGTAAAACTGACTATCCTACCGATCCTTGACTTTGGCGATGTGATTTACAAAATAGCCTCACTCACCAGTAGCACGTGCTCCAGCAGGTATATTTCACTGGTCACCCCCAAAGCCTATTCCTCTTTGGCTGCCTTTCCTTACAGTTCTCTGCTGCCAATGACTGGAACGAATTGCAAAAATCACTGAAGCTGGAGACTCATATCTCCCTCACTAACTTTAAGCATCAGCTGTCAGAGCAGCTCACAGATAATTGACCTGTACATAGCCCATATGTAAATAGCCCATCCAACTACCTCATCCCCATATTGTTATTTATTTTTTTGCTCCTTTGCACCCCAGTATCTCTACTTGTCTACTTGCACATTCATCTTCTGCACATCTATCACTCCAGTGTTTAATAGCTATATTATAATTACTTCGCCACTACAGCCTATTTATTGCCTTACCTCCCTAATCTTACCTCATTTGCACACACTGTATATAGATTTTTTTATATTGTGTTATTGACTGTACATTTGTTTATTCCATGTGTAACTCTGTGTTGTTGTTTATGTCGCAATGCTTTGCTTTATCTTGGCCAGGTTGCAGTTGTAAATGAGAACTTGTTCTCAACTGGCCTACCTGGTAAAATGAAGGTGAAATCAACAATCAAATATAAAGATTGTAAACCATCATGTTCAAAACTTATAGATTCAATGGTTCTAAGGTTGGGGAGAGGTCTGTCCGTAATAAAGAAACACCACACTCCACAAAACAAGTCCTGCAGGCTCTAGTTTTGTCTTATCTTGATTATTGTCCAGCCATGTTGTCAATTGCTGCTAAGAAAGACAAATTCAAGCTGCAGCTGGCCCAGAACAGGGTGGAACGTCTTGCTCTTCATTGTAATCAGAGGGCTGATATAAATACTATGCATGCCAGTCTCTCTTGGCTAAGAGTTGAGGAGAGACTGATTGCATCACTTCTTATTTTTTAAGAAACGTTAATGTTTGGAAAATGTCAAATTGTTTGCATAGTCAACTTATGCACAGCTTTGACACACTTACCCCACCAGACTTGCCGCCAGGGGTCTTTTTACAGTCCCCAAATCCAAAACAAATTCAAGAAAGGTTATGGTATTATATAGAGCCATTATTGCATGGAACGCTCTCCCATCTCAATTTGCTCAAATGAACGCCTCTCCTCTCCCATATTTGAGCTACTGTAGAGATTAGGTGTTTATTTATTGATATGTAGGCTATGTGTGCCATTTTTAAATGTATGTAGTTCTGTACTTGAGCTGTTCTTGTCTATTAATGTTCTGTATTATGTCATGTTTCATGTTCTGTGTGGACCCCGGGAAGAGTAGCTGTGGCTTCGGGTATCCTAATGTAATACCACATAATCTGTGTCCGGGGAACCGGCCCCTAGTGTTGTGTTCAACACGTAAACCTATTGTGCTGAATAAACGTGTTCATGTGTTTAAAATGTGTCACAGTGAATAAACGTGTTCATGTGTTTAAAATGTGTCACAGTGAATAAACGTGTTCATGTCTTTAAAATGTGTCACAATGAATAAACGTGTTCATGTGTTTAAAATGTGTCACAGTGAATAAACGTGTTCATGTGTTTAAAATGTGTCACAGTGAATAAACGTGTTCATGTGTTTAAAATGTGTCACAGTGAATAAACGTGTTCATGTGTTTAAAATGTGTCACAGTGAATAAACGTGTTCATGTGTTTAAAATGTGTCACAGTGAATAAACGTGTTCATGTGTTTAAAATGTGTCACAGTGAATAAACGTGTTCATGTGTTTAAAATGTGTCACAGTGAATAAACGTGTTCATGTGTTTAAAATGTGTCACAGTGAATAAACACGTTCTGGTTCTGGAAACGTTTTCATTTCAATTCTAAATTGTTTGACGCCTTTAAAAAATGTTAGAGAAAAGGGTTTCGTTTTGTGTTCAGATCCTTAACACTATATTTCACAATATAGTATTCTGTCAAGTGAAATACTGGTGAAACTTTGTGATGGAAAGGTTTCTTAGAGTTTATCCTTTAACAGTGGTGTGACTTCAGTGTTTCGGTTCTCTATTTCTTACGGAATGTTTTGTCTGTTTGATATGATTGCCTTTTAGAATAAACAACACCAATGTGCTGTTCAAACCAGTCAGTGAGATACAGTATGTTTGGTTGGATGATGCCCGTTTTGTGTATTTTTAATGGAATGCTATTCATGTGCACACCCAGAAAATTAAGTAAACAGAGCACTTGTGGGAGCTGACAGTATACCAGTATGCAGATGTATTTTGTTCTCTACCATGTGTGGGCTTTTTCTTCACTGGTGCTGTGAAATGTGTCAGACCTGTTTCCATTTTCCCATGGGAGTTCTGGCAGGTACTGTACGCAGCAGGCTATGTTTTGTTTCCCATTGGTCTGGTCTGGTCTGGACTGTGCTTACCTCACCTCACCTCACATTGAGCTGCTAGCGTTGTCAGTTTGCTTATTTGTAACAAATAAGCTCAATGCCCACTCACAGACTCCCAGAGGGCATGACGGTTTGTCGATAATCTCTTCATCCGACCACATGTCAGTACAGTGTGATAAGACAGACGACCTCCATGTTCACAGAGTGTAAGTGATAGTTATAGAGGGAAGCTATGTGTTCTGGTTTGACCCTGTAGCCCAAATGGGGAACATTAGAGTTAACGAGGGGAAAAGTTAACAAGGGGAAGAGTTAACGAGGGGAAGGGTTAACGAGGGGAAGGGTTAACGAGGGAAAGAGTTAACGAGGGGAACATTTTACGAGGGGAAGTGTTAGGGAGGGGAAGGGTTAGAGAGGGGAAGCGTTAGGGAGGGGAAGCGTTAGGGAGGGGAAGCGTTAGGGAGGGGAAGAGTTAGAAAGGGGAAGGGTGCGGGGGGGAAAGAGTTAGTGAGGGGAAGAGTTAGCGAGGGGAAGAGTTAGCGAGGGGAAGAGTTAACGAGGGGAACATTTTACGAGGGGAAGTGTTAGGGAGGGGAAGGGTTAGAGATGGGAAGCGTTAGGGAGGGGAAGCGTTAGGGAGGGGAAGCGTTAGGGAGGGGAAGCGTTAGGGAGGGGAAGAGTTAGAAAGGGGAAGGGTGCGGGGGGGAAAGAGTTAGTGAGGGGAAGAGTTAGCGAGGGGAAGAGTTAGCGAGGGGAAGAGTTAACGAGGGGAAGGGTCAGCGAGGGGAAGGGTCAGGGAGGGTAAGTGTTAGGGAGAGGAAGAATTAGGGGTGGGAGTGTCCTACCACTGACAGGGATGAGTGAGGGGTCAATGAGCCGAGTTGGGAGAGGGGAGGAGATGAATGAATAGGTGGAGAGAGTTTGAGGGAGATGGGAGAGGTGGAAGGAGGTGGAGGGAGATGGGAGATGGGGAGGAGATGAGGGGTTTGTGTGTAGAACATTTTAATGGACATCCTCTTGATGACGAAGAGAAACAAAAATGCCATGGGGGGAGATGATTTAGCAATTTCATAACACATTTCATGCAATTCTACAAATTTTGCCATGGGGCAGTGAGAAAAATGTGCAGTTTTACAACAAATTGTCTGCAATTCTACACAATTTTCAATAGGGTGGAGATAAATGTTTATAAATAGTTTTTAGCTAATTTCCTCCAATTCTACACCTTTTGCCATGTTAATATGATATCTGAGTGAGCGTGACTAACAAAATAAATGGGGGCCTCCTGGAAGTCAGGGCCCCTGGGCACGTGCCCGGTCGGTAATTTGACCATGATTAATACAAGTTTAGATAGCTGGCTAGACTAATTTAGCAATCTTAAGAATATAAGCTGATAGGGGCTAATTGAGTGAATGTCAGTGACTGACAAAACAAGAGAAAAACTGCTGTTGCACAACCAAATTCCGAAATTGCACCTTGTGTATTCTACTATTCTAACTTTCAACAGTAAGTTGAGACCCCGATTGAGTTCCTAAAAATAAAAAATGTAATTGTTTTTTTGGGTCGTGGGCCCTTAAGTCGCTTAGTGGCTAGGGCCAGCACTAGGTTTGTGAGTGGAGGTTGGGGATTAAGGGAGAGGAGGTGAAAGGAGAGAGAGAGGAGGAAGAGGAGAGGTGAGGTGAGGTGTGTTTTTGCCATCTGAGTGTCCCTGTGAGAGATAAGAGGTCAGCTCTTATCTGCAGGTCTGCAGGGTCATATTGCAGTCTCAGAGGTGTTACAAACCTCTACAGCAAGCAGAACCAGCCTCACACAATCTGTCTCCATCCCCCAATCCCTCCGTCACCCCATCCCTCTATCCCTTAGACCAGTGGTTCCCAAAATGTTATAGTCCTGTACCCCTTCAAACATTCAACCTCCAGCTGTGTACCCCCTCTAGCACCAGGGTCAGCGCACTCTCAAATGTTGTTTCTTGCCATCATTATAAGCCTGCCACACACACACTATACAATACATTTATTAACATAAGAATGAGTGTGAGTTTGTCACAACCCGGCTCGTGGGAAGTGACAAAGAGCTCTTATAGGACCAGGGCACAAATAATAATATAATAATAATCAATAATCTTGATCTTTATTTAGCCATCTTATGTATAAAACATTATTTGTTAATCGAAAATGGTGAATAACTCACCACAGGTTAATGAGAAGGGTGTGCTTGAAAAGATGCGCATAACTCTGCAATGTTGGGTTGTAATTGGAGAGAGTCTCAGTCTTAAATCATTTTCCACACACAGTCTGTGCCTGTATTTAGTTTGCATGCTAGTGAGGGCCAAGAATTCACTCTCATATCGGTATGTGGTTGCAAAGGGCATCAGTGTCTTAACAGCGCGATTTGCCAAAGCAGGATACTCTGAGCGCAGCCCAATCCAGAAATCTAGCAGTGGCTTCTGATTAAATTCAATTTTCACAGATCCGCTTGTTGCAATTTCGATGAAGGTCTCTTGTTCAGATATCAGTAAGTGGAATGGAGGCACGGCATGAAAGGGATAACGAATCCAGTTGTTTGTGTCATCCGTTTTGGGAAAGTACCTGCGTAATTGTGCACCCAACTCACTCAGGTGCTTCGCTATATCACATTTGACAATGTCTGTAAGCTTGAGTTTATTTGCACACAAAATTTTGTCCCGCACATTGGATATAGTTGCAGAGAGTCCCTGTAATTCTAGATTCAGATCATTCAGGTGAGAAAAAACATCACCCAGATAGGCCAGTCGCGTGAGAAACTCGTGTCATGAACCAGCTCGAAGTCTGTAACAAAAAGGGAGACAACGTGGAGATTAGGAATAACAAAATATATTTATTAACTGAAGTAACGTAAATACAATTAACAATGGTGTGTGTAGTCAGTAATCAGTAGTGTAAGTGAGTGGTTGCGTGCATAAATGTAATAATGAGGGGTGTTGAAAGGTGCCAAAGCAAACAAACAAAACAGCCACAACCAAAATCTATCAGTGTCTGCATGGATGGAGAGAATCTCATGAATGAGGAAGAGGTGTATTCATCCTGGGACACACCCGGGCCCAGGTATGTCCCATGTCACTGAGGACCCTCCCAGCTCCGCCCGCCGACATCCTAATAAGGAAAACAAGAGCAAAGAGAAAGAAACCGGCAAACAGAGTGGGAGGGTCATCCAACTCATCATCATGCAAGCGGTCAGACAAGTGAAAATTATGGTCAGTAAAGAAAACTTTAAGCTCGTCTCTCATTGCCCCTTGATAACCAGCGCACATCTGTATGTTGTAAAAGCGTTACATGGTCGCAGCCCATATCATTGCAAATTGCAGAAAATACACGAGAGTTCAGGGGCCTTGCTTTAACAAAGTTAACTATTTTCACTGTAGTTTCCAAAACGTCTTTCAAGCTATCAGGCATTCCTTTGGCAGCAAGAGCCTCTCGGTGGATGCTGCAGTGTACCCAAGTGACATCGGGAGCAACTGCTTGCATGCACGTTACCACTCCACTATGTCTCCCTGTCATGGCATTTGCGCCATCAGTACAGATACCAACACATCTTGACCACCATAGTCCATTTGATGTCACAAAGCTGTCCAGTACATTAAAAATATCCTCTCCTGTTGTCCTGGTTTCCAGTGGTTTGCAGAAGACGATGTCTTTCTTAATTTGCCCCCCATAAACGTAGCGAACATATACCAGGAGCTGTGCCAGGCCCGCCACGTTTGTTGACTCATCCAGCTGTAACGCATATAATTCACTGGCTTGTATGCGAAGCAGTAATTGTTTCAAAACATCTCCTGCCATGTCACTGATGCGTCGTGAAACAGTGTTGTTTGATGAAGACATTGTCTGTATTGTTTTTTTGGCCTTTTCCCCCAGCATTGTCCCAGCCATATCTGCAGCAGCAGGAAGAATTAAGTCCATACTCCACAATAGTATGGGGCTTGCCTGTCTTAGCCACTCGCCTGCTCATCATATAAGACACTTCTAGCCCCTTCTTATTAATGGTATCTGTTGCTTTTATACATGTCTTACTACTCGAAAGTCGTCTTAATTCTCGCTCAAAAAACTTCCGTGGCTTATGTTTCAAATTGGCATGTTTTGTTTCTGCACAAGAGTGAAGGTTTCATCGAGTTGTGAGATAGTACTTTTGCACATACAGTATAACACACTGTGGCTGAGGAAAGGCACTACTCACAATATAATTGAACTACAAATCAATGTAGTTCATCATATTTGTGCCTCTTCGATGGCCCAGCGTCCCTGTCTGTTGTTCGGTGCTTTCCCGGGTAAGGGGGCAGTAGCTCCCCAGCGTCCCTGTCTGTTGTTCGGTGCTTTCCCGGGTAAGGGGGCAGTAGCTCCCCAGCGTCCCTGTCTATTGTTCGGTGCTTTCCCGGGTAAGGGGGCAGTAGCTCCCCAGCGTCCCTGTCTGTTGTTCGGTGCTTTCCCGGGTAAGGGGGCAGTAGCTCCCCAGCGTCCCTGTCTGTTGTTCGGTGCTTTCCCGGGTAAGGGGGCAGTAGCTCTTCGGCTGCATCAGATTCACAACTGTCAGTGTCCATGCTAGGTGAGCTAACAACAAATGTAGAATTACTGATGCTAGCATTGGATGTGCTCATGGAAGCAGAACTTGTGTCGTCAACAGGGGCAGGTGTAGTACTGCTGGTAGTAGCAGTATTACCAGTAGAGCTGGTATGTGTCACTATGGACACAGGCCTCACTTTTTTTAACCATTTTCGAGCAAACGGAATGAGCAGCAGCTATGTTTGGCGAGAGAGAGAGAGAGAGCGTCTGCAGAGTGGTAAATAAAGTGTATAGTTCAACTTGTATTTTTGTCTCTTTAAGCTCCAAAAGACACACATTTTGTCTAAACCACTGCCTCTCATGTTAAATTGAATTCTTCTGTTCGGCGAAGCATAGCAGCAGCCATTTCTGAGGCGTCTTGGCCTTATTTTCCACAGAATACATCTAAGTTTCTATAGAGAATGTATTGCAGCATCTTGAGAAGCTGACGAACTTTTGCACTGACTGAGACCCAGATCCATCCTCAGACGGAGGTCCTGTTTAGAGAAGCTAATGAGGACTTTCATTTGGCTGGACCGAGGCCAGTTTGGCCCCAGGTGGCCAGCAGTGTGTCCCATGACTCTGTCCCAAACATCAGGGCTCTTTCTCAATTAATCTTTCAGTGATTCCTCACATCCCCTCTCCTGGTCTCATCAACTGTATTGAAGGTGAAGGTACAAGGTCTCTCCCCCCAGACCTTGCTCTCCAATGCTTTTTGAGAAGGAGGCGAGAGGATGTGAGGAATCGGGGAAAATTAATTGAAAAAGAGCCCTGGCCTTACAGAAACAGATGTGACTGACTGAGTCAGAAGGAAGCTAAAAGCTGTTGTCAGTCATTGGAGGAAATACTTGTTTGACCTGCTGGTATTGTTCGGTCCCAAAATGCATTGTGTTGGACTGTGAAGACCAAGGTCAGGGGAATAGGGGCCACCTCCCTGGTCAAGAGGTCTTGACCTCTGAACTATAGATTCCTGAAAGAACAGAAAGTGTTCTGTTCAAACTCCCTGGTCAACAAAGATTTATGTGGAAACTCTTAACGGATGAAAAGGAAAACAAATTATTTTCTCTTGTTTATATTTATTTACTTATGTAAACTTCTTGAAGTAGTTTGTTGAAGGAAAGAGAAGATGAGAAAAAGGCCATCTGGTTATTTGTAACATCTTGGCATGAAGATGCAATTACAAATTGGATGACAGTTGGATTACATTTGAAGAGATCCAAAAGGTCCAAAAGGCTTCTCAACAGCTTCTACCTCCAAGCCATAAGACTCCTGAACAGCTAATCAAAGGGCTACACAGACCCCTCTTTTTACACTACTGCTACTCTCTGTTTATAATCTATGCATAGTCACTTTAACTCTACCTAAACTCAGAGACAGGGGGGGGAAAAAACATCCTCTCACTGTCAACTTTGTTTATTTTCAGCAAACGTAATGTGTAAATATTTGTATGAATATAACAAGATTCAGAAACTGAGACAAACTGAACAAGTTCCACAGACATGTGACTAACAGAAAATGAATAATGTGTCCCTGAACAAAGGGGGGTCAAAATAAAAAGTAAGTCACTATCTGGTGTGGCCACCAGCTGCATTAAGTACTGCAGTGCATCTCCTCCTCATGGACTGCACTAGATTTGCCAGTTCTTCCTGTGAGATGTTACCCCACTCTTCCACCAAGGCACCTGCAAGTTCCCAGACATTTCTGGGGGGAATGGCTATAGCCCTCACCCTCCGATCCAACAGGTCCCAGATGTGCTCAATGGGATTGAGATCCGGGCTCTTCGCTGGCCATGGCAGAACACTGACATTCCTGTCTTGCAGGAAATCACCCACAGAATGAGCAGTATAGCTGGTGGCATTATGATGCTGGAGGGTCATGTCAGGATGAGCCTGCAGGAAGGGTACCACATGAGGGAGGAGGATGTCTTCCCTGTAATGCACAGCGTTGAGATTGCCTGCAATGATAACAAGCACAGTCCGATGATGCTGTGACACACCGTCCCAGACCATGACGGACCCTCCACCTCCAAATCGATCCCGCTCCAGAGTACAGGCCTCGGTGTAACGCTCATTCCTTCGAGGATAAACGCAAATCCGACCATCACCCCTGGTGAGACAAAACCGCGACTCGTCAGTGAAGAGCACTTTTTGCCAGTCCTGTCTGGTTCAGCGACGGAGGGTTTGTGCCCATAGGCGATGTTGTTGCCGGTGATGTCTGGTGAGGACCTGCCTTACAACAGGCCTACAAGCCCTCAGTCCAGCCTCTTTCATCCTATTGCGGACAGTCTGAGCACTGATGGAGGGATTGTGCATTCCTGGTGTAACTTGGGCAGTTGTTGTTGCCATCCTGTACCTGTCCCGCAGGTGTGATGTTCGGATGTACCGATCCTGTGCAGGTGTTGTTACACGTGGTCTGCCACTGCAAGGATGATGAGCTGTCCGTCCTGTCTCCCTGTAGCGCGGTCTTAGGCGTCTCACAGTATGGACATTGCAATTTATTGCCCTGGCCACATCTGCAGTTCTCATGCCTCCGTGCAGCATGCCTACGGCACCTTCACGCAGATGAGCAGGGTCCTTGGGCATCTTTCTTTTGGTGTTTTTCAGAGTCAGTAGAAAGGCATCTTTAGTGTCCTAAGTTTTCAAAACTGTGACCTTACCGTCTGTAATCTGTTAGTGTCTTAACGGCCGTTCCACAGGTGCATGTTCATTAATTGTTTATGGTTCATAGAACAAGCAGGGGGAAACAGGGTTTAAACCCTTTACAATGAAGATCTGTGACGTTATTTGGATTTTTACAAATGATCTTTGAAAGACAGGGTCCTGAAAAAGGGAAGTTTCTTTTTTTGCTGAGTTTACATGTACAGTTGAAGTCGGAAGTTTACATACACCTTAGCCCAATACATTTAAACTCAGTTTTTCACAATTCCTGGCATTTAATCCTAGTAAAAATTCCCTGTTTTAGGTCAGTTAGGATCACCACTTCATTTTAAGAATGTGATATGTCAGAATAATAGTAGAGAGAATTATTTATTTCAGCTTTTATTTCTTTCATCACATTCCCAGTGGGTCAGAAGTTTACATACACTCAATTAGTATTTGGTAGCATTGCCTTTAAATTGTTTAACTTGGGTATTTGGTAGCATTGCCTTTAAATTGTTTAACTTAGCCTTCCACAAGCTTCCCACAATAAGTTGGGTGAATTTTGGCCCATTCCTCCTGACAGAGATGGTGTAAGTGAGTCAGGTTTGTAGGCGTCCTTGCTCACACCCGCTTTTTCAGTTCTGCCCACAATTTTTCTATAGGATTGAGGTCAGGGCTTTGTGATGGCCACTCCAATACCTTGACTTTGGTGTGCTTAAGCCATTTTTCCACAACTTTGGAAGTATGCTTGGGGTCATTGTCCATTTGGAAGACCCATTTGCGACCAAGCCTCAACTTCCTGACTGATGTCTTGAGATGTTGCTTCAATATATCCACATAATTTTCCTACCTCATGATGCCATCTATTGTGTGAAGTGCACAAGTACCTCCTGCAGCAAAGCACCCCCACAACATGATGCTGCCACCCCCGTGCTTCACGGTTGGGATAGTGTTCTTCGGCTTGCAGGCCTCCCCCTTTTTCCTCCAAACATAACGATGGTCATTATGGCCAAACAGTTCTATTTTTGTTTCATCAGACCAGAGGACATTTATCCAAAAAGTACAATCTTTGTCCCCATGTGCAGTTGCAAACCGTAATCTGGCTTTTTTATGGCGGTTTTGGAGCAGTGGCTTCTTCCTTCCTAAGCGGATTTTCAGGTTATGTCGATATAGGATTTGTTTAACTGTGGATATATAGTTTTGTACCCGTTTCCTCCAACATCTTCACAAGGTCCTTTGCTGTTTATCTGGGAATGAGTCGCATTTTTCGCACCAAAGTACATTCATCTCTAGGAGACAGAACGTGTCTCCTTCCTGAGCGGTATGACGGATGCTTGGTCCCATGGTGTTTATACTTGCGTACTATTGTTTGTACAGATGAACGTGGTACCTTCAGGCGTTTGGAAATTGCTCCCAAGGAGAACCAGACTTGTGGAGGTCTACAATATTTTTTCTGAGGACTTGGCTGATTTCTTTTGATTTTCCTATGA
>NC_052325.1:24738429-24762518 GCF_016432855.1 Salvelinus namaycush | reverse complement strand
GTGACTGTCCCCTGTAGGGAGCCTGGTGTGACTGTCCCCTGTAGGGAGCCTGGTGTGACTGTCCCCTGTTTGGAGCCTGATGTGACTGTCCCCTGTAGGGAGCCTGGTGGTCGCGTGTAGGGAGCCTGGTGTGACTGTCCCCTGTAGGGAGCCTGGTGTGACTGTCCCCTGTAGGGAGCCTGGTGTGACTGTCCCCTGTTTGGAGCCTGGTGTGACTGTCTCCTGTAGGGAGCCTGGTGTGACTATCCCCTGTAGGGAGCCTGGTGTGACTGTCCCCTGTTTGGAGCCTGATGTGACTGTTCCCCTGTAGGGAGCCTGGTGGTCTGCGTGTAGGGAGCTCTGGTGTTGACTGTCTCCTGTAGGGAGCCTGGTGTGGACTGTCCCCTGTAGGGACCCTGGTGTGACTGTCCCCTGTAGAGAGCCTGGTGTGACTGTCCCCTGTAGGGAGCCTGGTGTGACTGTCCCCTGTAGGGAGCCTGGTGTGACTGTCCCCTGTAGGGAGCCTGGTGTGACTGTCCCCTGTAGGGAGCCTGGTGTGACTGTCCCCTGTAGGGAGCCTGGTGTGACTGTCTCCTGTAGGGAGCCTGGTGTGACTGTCCCCTGTTTGGAGCCTGGTGTGACTGTCCCCCGTAGAGATCCTGGTGTGACTGTCCCCTGTAGGGAGCCTGGTGTGACTGTCCCCTGTAGGGAACCTGGTGTGATTGTCCCCTGTAGGGAGCCTGGTGGTCCCCTGTAGAGAGGCTGGTGTGACTGTCCCCTGTTTGGAGCCTGGTGTGATTGTCCCCTGTAAGGAGCCTGGTGTCAATGTCCCCTGTTTGGAGCCTGGTGTGACTGTCACCTGTAGGGAGCCTGGTGTGACTGTCCCCTGTAGAGAGGCTGGTGTGACTGTCCCCTGTAGGGAGCCTGGTGTGACTGTCCCCTGTAGGGAGCCTGGTGTGACTGTCCCCTTTAGGGAGCCTGGTGTGAATCTCCCCTGTTTGGAGCCTGGTGTGACTGTCCCCCGTAGAGAGCCTGGTGTGACTGTCCCCTGTAGGGAGCCTGGTGTGACTGTCCCCTGTAGGGAGCCTGGTGTGACTGTCCCCCGTAGAGAGCCTGGTGTGACTGTCCCCTGTAGGGAGCCTGGTGTGACTGTCCCCTGTAGGGAGCCTGGTGTGACTGTCCCCTGTTTGGAGCCTGGTGTGACTGTCCCCCGTAGAGAGCCTGGTGTGACTGTCCCCTGTAGGGAGCCTGGTGTGACTGTCCCCTGTAGGGAACCTGGTGTGATTGTCCCCTGTAGGGAGCCTGGTGGTCCCCTGTAGAGAGGCTGGTGTGACTGTCCCCTGTTTGGAGCCTGGTGTGATTGTCCCCTGTAAGGAGCCTGGTGTCACTGTCCCCTGTTTGGAGCCTGGTGTGACTGTCCCCTGTAGGGAGCCTGGTGTGACTGTCCCCTGTAGAGAGGCTGGTGTGACTGTCCCCTGTAGGGAGCCTGGTGTGACTGTCCCCTGTTTGGAGCCTGATGTGACTGTCCCCTGTAGGGAGCCTGGTGGTCGCGTGTAGGGAGCCTGGTGTGACTGTCCCCTGTAGGGAGCCTGGTGTGACTGTCCCCTGTAGGGAGCCTGGTGTGACTGTCCCCTGTAGGGAGCCTGGTGTGACTGTCCCCTGTTTGGAGCCTGATGTGACTGTCCCCTGTAGGGAGCCTGATGTGACTGTCCCCTGTAGGGAGCCTGGTGTGACTGTCTCCTGTAGGGAGCCTGGTGTGACTGTCCCCTGTAGGGAGCCTGGTGTGACTGTCCCCTGTTTGGAGCCTGATGTGACTGTCCCCTGTAGGGAGCCTGGTGGTCGCGTGTAGGGAGCCTGGTGTGACTGTCTCCTGTAGGGAGCCTGGTGTGACTGTCCCCTGTAGGGAGCCTGATGTGACTGTCCCCTGTAGGGAGCCTGATGTGACTGTCCCCTGTAGGGAGCCTGGTGTGACTGTCTCCTGTAGGGAGCCTGGTGTGACTGTCCCCTGTAGGGAGCCTGGTGTGACTGTCCCCTGTAGCCTGGTGTGACTGTCCCCTGTAGGGAGCCTGGTGTGACTGTCCCCTGTAGGGAGCCTGGTGTGACTGTCCCCTGTAGGGAGCCTGGTGTGACTGTCTCCTGTAGGGAGCCTGGTGTGACTGTCCCCTGTTTGGAGCCTGGTGTGACTGTCCCCCGTAGAGATCCTGGTGTGACTGTCCCCTGTAGGGAGCCTGGTGTGACTGTCCCCTGTAGGGAACCTGGTGTGATTGTCCCCTGTAGGGAGCCTGGTGGTCCCCTGTAGAGAGGCTGGTGTGACTGTCCCCTGTTTGGAGCCTGGTGTGATTGTCCCCTGTAAGGAGCCTGGTGTCAATGTCCCCTGTTTGGAGCCTGGTGTGACTGTCACCTGTAGGGAGCCTGGTGTGACTGTCCCCTGTAGAGAGGCTGGTGTGACTGTCCCCTGTAGGGAGCCTGGTGTGACTGTCCCCTGTAGGGAGCCTGGTGTGACTGTCCCCTTTAGGGAGCCTGGTGTGAATCTCCCCTGTTTGGAGCCTGGTGTGACTGTCCCCCGTAGAGAGCCTGGTGTGACTGTCCCCTGTAGGGAGCCTGGTGTGACTGTCCCCTGTAGGGAGCCTGGTGTGACTGTCCCCTGTTTGGAGCCTGGTGTGACTGTCCCCCGTAGAGAGCCTGGTGTGACTGTCCCCTGTAGGGAGCCTGGTGTGACTGTCCCCTGTAGGGAACCTGGTGTGATTGTCCCCTGTAGGGAGCCTGGTGGTCCCCTGTAGAGAGGCTGGTGTGACTGTCCCCTGTTTGGAGCCTGGTGTGATTGTCCCCTGTAAGGAGCCTGGTGTCACTGTCCCCTGTTTGGAGCCTGGTGTGACTGTCCCCTGTAGGGAGCCTGGTGTGACTGTCCCCTGTAGAGAGGCTGGTGTGACTGTCCCCTGTAGGGAGCCTGGTGTGACTGTCCCCTGTAGGGAGCCTGGTGTGACTGTCCCCTGTAGGGAGCCTGGTGTGAATGTCCCCTGTTTGGAGCCTGGTGTGACTGTCCCCCGTAGAGAGCCTGGTGTGACTGTCCCCTGTAGGGAGCCTGGTGTGACTGTCCCCTGTAGGGAGCCTGGTGTGACTGTCCCCCGTAGAGAGCCTGGTGTGACTGTCCCCTGTAGGGAGCCTGGTGTGACTGTCCCCTGTAGGGAGCCTGGTGTGACTGTCCCCTGTTTGGAGCCTGGTGTGACTGTCCCCCGTAGAGAGCCTGGTGTGACTGTCCCCTGTAGGGAGCCTGGTGTGACTGTCCCCTGTAGGGAACCTGGTGTGATTGTCCCCTGTAGGGAGCCTGGTGGTCCCCTGTAGAGAGGCTGGTGTGACTGTCCCCTGTTTGGAGCCTGGTGTGATTGTCCCCTGTAAGGAGCCTGGTGTCACTGTCCCCTGTTTGGAGCCTGGTGTGACTGTCCCCTGTAGGGAGCCTGGTGTGACTGTCCCCTGTAGAGAGGCTGGTGTGACTGTCCCCTGTAGGGAGCCTGGTGTGACTGTCCCCTGTTTGGAGCCTGATGTGACTGTCCCCTGTAGGGAGCCTGGTGGTCGCGTGTAGGGAGCCTGGTGTGACTGTCCCCTGTAGGGAGCCTGGTGTGACTGTCCCCTGTAGGGAGCCTGGTGTGACTGTCCCCTGTAGGGAGCCTGGTGTGACTGTCCCCTGTTTGGAGCCTGATGTGACTGTCCCCTGTAGGGAGCCTGATGTGACTGTCCCCTGTAGGGAGCCTGGTGTGACTGTCTCCTGTAGGGAGCCTGGTGTGACTGTCCCCTGTAGGGAGCCTGGTGTGACTGTCCCCTGTTTGGAGCCTGATGTGACTGTCCCCTGTAGGGAGCCTGGTGGTCGCGTGTAGGGAGCCTGGTGTGACTGTCTCCTGTAGGGAGCCTGGTGTGACTGTCCCCTGTAGGGAGCCTGATGTGACTGTCCCCTGTAGGGAGCCTGATGTGACTGTCCCCTGTAGGGAGCCTGGTGTGACTGTCTCCTGTAGGGAGCCTGGTGTGACTGTCCCCTGTAGGGAGCCTGGTGTGACTGTCCCCTGTAGCCTGGTGTGACTGTCCCCTGTAGGGAGCCTGGTGTGACTGTCCCCTGTAGGGAGCCTGGTGTGACTGTCCCCTGTAGGGAGCCTGGTGTGACTGTCTCCTGTAGGGAGCCTGGTGTGACTGTCCCCTGTTTGGAGCCTGGTGTGACTGTCCCCCGTAGAGATCCTGGTGTGACTGTCCCCTGTAGGGAGCCTGGTGTGACTGTCCCCTGTAGGGAACCTGGTGTGATTGTCCCCTGTAGGGAGCCTGGTGGTCCCCTGTAGAGAGGCTGGTGTGACTGTCCCCTGTTTGGAGCCTGGTGTGATTGTCCCCTGTAAGGAGCCTGGTGTCAATGTCCCCTGTTTGGAGCCTGGTGTGACTGTCACCTGTAGGGAGCCTGGTGTGACTGTCCCCTGTAGAGAGGCTGGTGTGACTGTCCCCTGTAGGGAGCCTGGTGTGACTGTCCCCTGTAGGGAGCCTGGTGTGACTGTCCCCTGTAGGGAGCCTGGTGTGACTCTCCCCTGTTTGGAGCCTGGTGTGACTGTCCCCCGTAGAGAGCCTGGTGTGACTGTCCCCTGTAGGGAGCCTGGTGTGACTGTCCCCTGTAGGGAGCCTGGTGTGACTGTCCCCTGTTTGGAGCCTGGTGTGACTGTCCCCCGTAGAGAGCCTGGTGTGACTGTCCCCTGTAGGGAGCCTGGTGTGACTGTCCCCTGTAGGGAACCTGGTGTGATTGTCCCCTGTAGGGAGCCTGGTGGTCCCCTGTAGAGAGGCTGGTGTGACTGTCCCCTGTTTGGAGCCTGGTGTGATTGTCCCCTGTAAGGAGCCTGGTGTCACTGTCCCCTGTTTGGAGCCTGGTGTGACTGTCCCCTGTAGGGAGCCTGGTGTGACTGTCCCCTGTAGAGAGGCTGGTGTGACTGTCCCCTGTAGGGAGCCTGGTGTGACTGTCCCCTGTTTGGAGCCTGATGTGACTGTCCCCTGTAGGGAGCCTGGTGGTCGCGTGTAGGGAGCCTGGTGTGACTGTCCCCTGTAGGCAGCCTGGTGTGACTGTCCCCTGTAGGGAGCCTGGTGTGACTGTCCCCTGTAGGGAGCCTGGTGTGACTGTCCCCTGTTTGGAGCCTGATGTGACTGTCCCCTGTAGGGAGCCTGGTGTGACTGTCTCCTGTAGGGAGCCTGGTGTGACTGTCCCCTGTAGGGAGCCTGGTGTGACTGTCCCCTGTTTGGAGCCTGATGTGACTGTCCCCTGTAGGGAGCCTGGTGGTCGCGTGTAGGGAGCCTGGTGTGACTGTCTCCTGTAGGGAGCCTGGTGTGACTGTCCCCTGTAGGGAGCCTGATGTGACTGTCCCCTGTAGGGAGCCTGATGTGACTGTCCCCTGTAGGGAGCCTGGTGTGACTGTCTCCTGTAGGGAGCCTGGTGTGACTGTCCCCTGTAGGGAGCCTGGTGTGACTGTCCCCTGTTTGGAGCCTGATGTGACTGTCCCCTGTAGGGAGCCTGGTGGTCGCGTGTAGGGAGCCTGGTGTGACTGTCTCCTGTAGGGAGCCTGGTGTGACTGTCCCCTGTAGGGAGCCTGGTGTGACTGTCCCCTGTAGAGAGCCTGGTGTGACTGTCCCCTGTAGGGAGCCTGGTGTGACTGTCCCCTGTAGGGAGCCTGGTGTGACTGTCCCCTGTAGGGAGCCTGGTGTGACTGTCCCCTGTAGGGAGCCTGGTGTGACTGTCCCCTGTAGGGAGCCTGGTGTGACTGTCTCCTGTAGGGAGCCTGGTGTGACTTTCCCCTGTAGGGAGCCTGGTGTGACTGTCCCCTGTAGAGAGCCTGGTGTGACTGTCCCCTGTAGGGAGTCTGGTGTGACTGTCCCCTGTAGGGAGCCTGGTCTGACTGTCCCCTGTAGGGAGCCTGGTGTGACTGTCCCCTGTAGAGAGCCTGGTGTGACTGTCCCCTGTAGGGAGCCTGGTGTGACTGTCCCCTGTAGGGAGCCTGGTGTGACTGTCCCCTGTAGGGAGCCTGGTGTGACTGTCCCCTGTAGGGAGCCTGGTGTGACTGTCCCCTGTAGGGAGCCTGGTGCCACTGGTGCCACTGGTACCACAGATAACAATGCTAACACACTGTAACACGGTGCAGCAGAGATGCACTAGACCCAATGAGGGTAAAATGGAATTAAGGCGATGTGAATGAAATGCTTCTTTGGTGGTTGGAAGTTAACACAGCTGGACGATGAAGAACCATATACGTTGTAGGTTGGGTTTTCCTTTATTAACCTCATCATGGAGGTTCTTTAAAACTGTCTGGGACTCATAGACAAATGTAACTTGTGGTATTCATGAGTAAGAAATCATAGTTACTAGTTAATGGATATGAAAGTCTGAGGAAACTACCGGTGGGCCTATATGTCAGACCAATTAGTTTGACCTGTTCACTTCTCAGTCAGTCCTACTGACTCAGGGCATTATCAATCTACATGCATTCCATTCAGCTTCCTCAGAGCTCCTCAGGGCATTATCAATCTACATGCATTTAATTTTGCTTCCTCAGAGCTCCTCAGGGCATTATCAATCTACATGCATTCCATTTTGCTTCCTCAGAGCTCCTCAGGGCACCATCCAACAGCACCGGTACACACACAGCCTCCCAAACTGCTAGGGGAGTGAAGGAGTGGCAGTTAGTGAAGGACTTCATTAAGATTAGAGGAGTACAGAGACAGAGACAGAGCAGAGCTGCAGTTAGCCTGCCTGGGCTGTGCCAACTAGGCACAGGGTTTAAGAGTTGTTCCAGAGTCACCCCTGAAGACCTGCCTGGAGGTCAGTTAGAGTGTTCTGGAGAGAAGCTGGAGAGAAGCGCGGGGAGAGAGAGAAGGTGGGTGGAAAAGAGGGAAGGAGGGAGAGAGCTGAAGAGCAGGTAGGGAGAGAGAGAGAAAAAGAGAGTGGAATATATACAGAGAGAGAGTATGAGAGATAGAGAGAGAGAGAGAGAGAGAGAGAGAGAGAGAGAGTGAGAGAGAGAGAGTGAGAGAGAAATTTGAATTGTGAGAGAGAGAAAATTGAGAGAGAGATATATACAAATATATACAGAGAGAGAGAGAGAGAGAGAGAGAGAGAGAGAGAGAGAGAGAGAGAGAGAGAGAGAAATTTGAATTGAGAGAGAGAGTACATTTAATTGAGAGAGAGAGAGAGAGTAAATTTAATTGAGAGAGAGAGAGAGTAAATTTAATTGGGAGAGAGAGAGATAGATTACATTGAATTGAGCGACTGAGAGAGAGAGAGAGGGGGGAGAGAGAGAGATTAAATTGAATTGAGAGAGAGAGACAGAGAGGGAGATTACATTGAATTGAGAGAGAGAAAAAGGGAGATTAAATTGAATTGAGAGAGAGAGACAGAGAGGGAGATTACATTGAATTTAGTGAGTGAGAGCGAGACAGAGAGAGAGAGAGTGAGAGAGAGAGGGAGATATTACATTTAATTGAGAGAGAAACAAATTTCCTGACAAAATTTTAAAAATATAAAACAATGAGAGAGTGTAATTTCCCCAAATTTGAAACCCTTATTCAAGGTAAAGACCTCTCTGATGAGAGTAGGCTATCCGTCCTGTTGGTGGAGGACGCAGAGAGCTGTGGGTTGGCAGCACACTACATTGCTGCCTGCCATAAGATGAGGGACAGTGTCTGACAGACCAATCAACTTGCACATGTCCTCTACTGTATGCTTATTGTTATTGTTCAATGTATGGTTATTTTGACCCTTGGTTATTGTTGTTACTGTTGTCCCGTTGACAATTTTGATTCTTATTATTTCATGTTGTGTGTTGACCTGTGTGTTGTCCTTGTTAATGCAGACAGAGAAGAGCTCCAACTTCTTAATCATAGCCTCAATTTTGTCCCGCACATTGAATATAGTTGCAGAGAGTCCCTGTAATCCTAGATTCAGATCATTCAGGAGAGAAAAAACATCACCCAGACAGGCCAGTCGTGTGAGAAACTCGTCATAATACAAGCGGTCAAACAAGTGAAAATTATGGTCAGTAAAGAAAACTTTAAGCTCGTCACTCAATTCAATGATAACCAGCGCACTTCTTCTGTATGTTGTAAAAGCGTTACATGGTTGCTGACCATATCATTGCATAGTGCAGAAAATACCCGAGAGTTCAGGGGCCTTCATTAACAAAGTTAAAAATGTTCCCTGTAGGGTCCAAAACGTCTTTCAAGCTGTCAGGCATTCCCTTGGCAGCAAGAGCCTCTTGGTGGATGCTGCAGTATACCCAAGTGGCGTCAGGAGCAACTTCTTGCATGCGTGTTACCACTCCACTATGTCTCCCTGTCATGGCTTTTGCGCCATCAGTACAGATAGCAACATGAGCAGCAGCTATGTTTGGCTACATACGAACCATTAGTGGAATTCCTGCGAGAGAGTAACGGTTATTCATTATTTCACTAGGCTACCTGTATTTGACATTGTGTTGCTTTTTTGCTGAACACTAGATGGTTTCATTTTATTTTTGGCAGTGAAACGAGAGTACTAAGGCGAGAAAAAAACCTCACCCAAATGTATAGCCCGGTTGGAAAATATAAATGGATTGTTTGAAAATGTTAAGGAGAAAAAAATTGAAGAACATTTGAATCACATTTTTATTTGTCGTACCCCAGATGGCATTACCCCAGTTTGGGAATACCTGCCCTAGAGCACACAAAAACCTATACACACCTCAGCCTAAACATTACCGCCACAGGTAACTTCCACAAAGCTGTGAACGATCTGAGAGACAAGGCAAGAAGGGTCTTCTATGCCATTAAAAGGAACATAAAATTCAACATACCAATTAGGATCTGGCAAAAAATACTTGAATCACTTATAGAACCCATTGCCCTTTATTGTTGTGAGGTCTGGGGTCCGGTCATCAACCAAGAATTCACAAAAAGGGAAATTGAGACTCTGCATGCAGAATTTGGCAAAAATATCCTCTGTGTACAATGTAAAACACCAAATAATGCATGGAGCAGAATTAGGCTGTTCAATTCTACAGCCACCTAAAAGGAAGTGATTCCCAAACCTTCCATAACAAAGACATCACCTACAGAGAGATGAAACTGGAGAAGAGTCCCCTAAGCGACTGGTCCTGGGGCTCTGTTCACAAACATAAACAGACCCCACAGAGACCCTGGACAGTAACACAATTAGACCCAACCAAATCATGAGAAAACAAAAAGATAATTACTTGACACATTGGAAAGAATTAACAAAAAAACTGAGACAACTAGAATGCTATTTGGCCCTAAACAGAGAGTACACAGTGGCAGAATACCTGACCACTGTGACTGACCCAAACTTAAGGAAAGCTTTGACTATGTACAGACTCAGTGAGTATAGCCTTGCTATTGAGAAAGGCCGCCGTAGGCAGACCTGGCTCTCAAGAGAAGACAGGCTATGTGCACACTGCCCACAAAATGAGGTGGAAACTGAGCTGCACTTCCTAACCTCCTGCCAAATGTATGACCATATTAGAGACACATATTTCCCTCAGATTACACAGATTCACAAAGAATTCTAAAACAAACACAATTTTGATAAACTACCATATCTACTGGGTGAAATACCACAGTGTGCCATCACAGCAGCAAGATTTGTGACCTGTTGCCACAAGAAAAGGGCAACCAGTGAAGAACAAACACTCTATTTGCATATCGTTAAAACACTGTATATAGACATAATATGACATTTGAAATGTCTTTATACGTTTGGAACTTCTGTGAGTGTAATGTTTACTGTTAATTTGTATTGTTTATTTGATGTTTGTTTATTATCTACTTCACTTGTTTTTGCAATGTTAACATATTTATTTATTTTATTTTATTTCACCTTTATTTAACCAGGTAGGCTAGTTGAGAACACGTTCTCATTTACAACTGCGACCTGGCCAAGATAAAGCAAAGCAGTTCGACACATACAACAACACATAGTTACACATGGAGTAAAACAAACATACAGTCAATAATACAGTGAAAAATAAGTCTATATACAATGTGAGCAAGTGAGGTGAGATAAGGGAGGTGAAGGCAAACAAAATATATATATAAATAAAAATATAAAAAAAGGCCATGGTGGCGAAGTAAATACAATATAGCAAGTAAAAAAAACACTGGAATGGTTGGTTTGCAGTGGAAGAAAGTGCAAAGTAGAGATAGAAATAATGGGGTGCAAAGGAGCTAAATAAATAAATACAGTAGGTAAAGAGGTAGTTGTTTGGGCTAAATTATAGATGGGCTATGTACAGGTGCAGTAATCTATGAGCTGCTCTGACAGCTGGTGCTTAAAGCTAGTGAGGGAGATAAGTGTTTCCAGTTTCAGAGATTTTTGTAGTTCGTTCCAGTCATTGGCAGCAGAGAACTGGAAGGAGAGGCGGCCAAAGGAAGAATTGGTTTTGGGGGTGACCAGAGAGATATACCTGCTGGAGCGCGTGCTACAGGTAGGTGCTGCTATGGTGACCAGCGAGCTGAGATAAGGGGGGACTTTACCTAGCAGGGTTTTGTAGATGACCTGGAGCCAGTGGGTTTGGCGACGAGTATGAAGCGAGGCCCAGCCAACGAGAGTGTACAGGTCGCAGTGGTGGGTAGTATATGGGGCTTTGGTGACAAAACGGATGGCACTGTGATAGACTGCATCCAATTTATTGAGTAGGGTTTTGGAGGCTATTTTGTAAATGACATCACCGAAGTCGAGGATTGGTAGGATGGTCAGTTTTACAAGGGTATGTTTGGCAGCATGAGTGAAGGATGCTTTGTTGCGGAATAGGAAGCCAATTCTAGATTTAACTTTGGATTGGAGATGTTTGATGTGAGTCTGGAAGGAGAGTTTACAGTCTAACCAGACACCTAGGTATTTGTAGTTGTCCACATATTCTAAGTCAGAGCCGTTCAGAGTAGTGATGTTGGACAAGCGGCCAGGTGCAGGCAGCGATCGGTTGAAGAGCATGCATTTAGTTTTACTTGTATTTAAGAGCAATTGGAGGCCACGGAAGGAGAGTTGTATGGCATTGAAGCTCGCCTGGAGGGTTGTTAACACAGTGTCAAAAGAAGGGCCAGAAGTATACAGAATAGTGTCGTCTGCGTAGAGGTGGATCAGAGACTCACCAGCAGCAAGAGCGACATCATTGATGTAAACAGAGAAGAGAGTCGGTCCAAGAATTGAACCCTGTGGCACCCCCATAGAGACTGCCAGAGGTCCGGACAACAGACCCTCCGATTTGACACACTGAACTCGATCAGAGAAGTAGTTGGTG
Organism: Salvelinus namaycush; assembly: GCF_016432855.1. NCBI lineage: Eukaryota > Metazoa > Chordata > Actinopteri > Salmoniformes > Salmonidae > Salvelinus > Salvelinus namaycush. The sequence continues at coordinate 24,751,242 of NC_052325.1, read as the reverse complement.
AACCAGGCGAGGCAATCATTAGAGAAACCAAGGCTGTCGAGTCTGCCGATGAGGATGTGGTGATTGACAGAGTCAAAAGCCTTGGCCAGGTCAATGAATACGGCTGCACAGTATTGTTTCCTATCGATAGCGGTTAAGATATCGTTTATGACCTTGAGCGTGGCTGAGGTGCACCCATGACCAGCTCTGAAACCAGATTGCATAGCGGAGAAGGTATGGTGGGATTCAAAATGGTCGGTAATCTGTTTGTTGACTTGGCTTTCGAAGACCTTAGAAAGGCAGGGTAGGATAGATATAGGTCTGTAGCTGTTTGGGTCAAGAGTGTCCCCCCCTTTGAAGAGGGGGATAACCGCAGCTGCTTTCCAATCTTTGGGAATCTCAGATGACACGAAAGAGAGGTTGAAAAGGCTAGTAATAGGGGTGGCAACAATTTCAGCAGATAGTTTTAGAAAGAAAGGGTCCAGATTATCTAGCCCGGCTGATTTGTAAGGGTCCAGATTTTGCAGCTCTTTCAGAACATCAGCTGACTGTATTTGGGAGAAAGAGAAATGGGGAAGGCGTGGGCGAGTAGCAGAGGGGAGGGCAGTGCTGTTGACCGGGGTAGGGGTAGCCAGGTGGAAAGCATGGCCAGCCGTAGAAAAATGCTTATTGAAATTCTCAATTATAGTGGATTTGTCGGTGGTGACAGTGTTTCCTATCTTCAGTGCAGTTGGAAGCTGGGAGGAGGTGTTCTTATTCTCCATGGACTTTACAGTGTCCCAGAACGTTTTTGAGTTTGTGTTGCAGGAAGCAAATTTCTGCTTGAAAAAGCTAGCCTTGGCTTTTCTAACTGCCTGTGTATATTGGTTTCTAGCTTCCCTGAAAAGTTGCATATCACGGGGGCTGTTCGATGCTAATGCAGAACGCCATAGGATGTTTTTCTGTTGGTTAAGGGCAGTCAGGTCAGGAGAGAACCAAGGGCTATATCTGTTCCTGGTTCTAAATTTCTTGAATGGGGCATGCTTATTCAAGATGGTGAGGAAGGCATTTTTTTTAAATATCCAGGCATCCTCTACTGACGGGATGAGATCAATATCCTTCCAGGATACCTCGGCCAGGTCGATTAGAAAGGCCTGCTCGCTGAAGTGTTTCAGGGAGCGTTTGACAGTGATGAGTGGAGGTCGTTTGACCGCTGACCCATTACGGATGCAGGCAATGAGGCAGTGATCGCTGAGATCTTGGTTGAAAACAGCAGAGGTGTATTTGGAGGGCAAGTTGGTTAGGATGATATCTATGAGGGTACCCGTGTTTACGGAATTGGGGTGGTACCTGGTAGGTTCATTGATAATTTGTGTGAGATTGAGGGCATCAAGCTTAGATTGTAGGATGGCTGGGGTGTTAAGCATGTTCCAATTTAGGTCGCCTAGCAGCACGAGCTCTGAAGATAGATGGGGGGCAATCAGTTCACATATGGTATGTTTCCCATGCCAATAAAGCCCCTTGAATTGAATTGAATTGAATTGAAATGAGCCAAATGTCAGGGAGCTGGGATGGAGAGAGAGTGTGTGCAAAAGAAAGAGCTAAAGAGAGGGATAGTAATTAGGGAGTAAATAATAAAGCTGGTCTGGTCCAGGAGGCTGGGTCTGGTCTGGTCTGGTCCAGGAGGTTAGGTCTGGTCTGGTCTAGTCCAGAAGGATAGGTCTGGTCCAGGTGGCTAGGTCTGGTCTGGTCCAGGAGGTTAGGTCTGGTCTGGTCTGGTCTGGTCCAGGATGCTAGGTCTCGTCTAGTCCAGGAGGCTGGGTCTGGTCCAGGAGGCTAGGTCTGGTCTGGTCCAGGAGGCTAGGTCTGGTCTGGTCTGGTCCAGGATGCTAGGTCTGGTCTGGTCCAGGAGGCTGGGTCTGGTCTGGTCCAGGAGGCTAGGTCTGGTCTGGTCCAGGAGGATAGGTCTGGTCTGGTCCAGGAGGCTAGGTCTGGTCTGGTCTGGTCCAGGAGGCTAGGTCTGGTCTGGTCGTGGAGGCTACAGTAGGTCTGGTTTGGTCTGGGAACTCAGGATGAAGTGATGAGCTGAGTTGAGATGACCACAGCAGCGGAGGGCCAGGGGCCACACTCAATAAATCAATGAAAACATGGAGAGCCACTGCTTTAAAAGGTCAGCCTGACAGAGCTAGACAGTGTATGCGTCCCAAATTACACCCTATTCCCTACATAATGCATTTGAATTGGGACAAAGCCAGCGTCTTAGCTAGCCTCGTACGAACCAGCTTCCACATCCTGAAACCATGGTATCACGTTGACGAGGGAACTTATACATTACCACGTCCTGCTATTCTCAATCCCAGTGGTCTGTCCCTGTAAAACAAAGTCATATATCTCAGACAGTCGCCTGTGTTGGCAGAGGAACATTGTTTCCAGAAGAGTGTCTCTGGCCCTTCATCAAAGCTCTTGACAGCAGGTTAACAACCCTACTGAAACCAACGATCACACCTTGACAGGACTACAAAACTAAGCTCTCTCTGTCTCTATATCTCTGTCTCTCTTTTCTCAATCTCTCTTTTCTCTCTCGCTCTCTCCTCCCCTATCTATCTCTGTCTCTCTTTTCTCAATCTCTCTTTTCTCTCTTTCTCTCTTTCTGTCTCTCTCTCCTTTTCTCTCTCTGTCTCTTGAGCTCACAGGCAGTAAAAGACAGCAGCTCATTATAAACTGCACAGGCACTTGTGTAACCGCACACTAGTGAAGGAGTGAGTGAGAGAGCGTGGACAACAAGTCCGAGCTTGTGGATACAGAGGGAGGCGTGTTCAGACTGGCTAACTAAATCCTCCCCCATTGCAGTGTGTTTCTGTCTCTCCACCTCCACTCAACTGTGTGTTTCTGTCTCTCCACCTCCACTCAACTGTGTGTTTCTGTCTCTCCACCTCCACTCAACTGTGTGTTTATGGGCTGCTGAAGACTGGAGACTGCAAGGGCACACACACACTCACAGCTCGAACACCAGCCAGCCAATCCCGAATTGCCTCCAGATAAACAAATTAAAATTAATTCTAATGTCTCCTATCTGCATCATCACAGCCACTTAAATTAGGTTTAAAACAGGTTTAAAACGAAATACAAAACAAAACAAAGAAGTTTCCTGTGAAAGGCCAATCTCTGCTTGAGGTAATGAAGGGAAGCGTACATCAGACAGCATCTCTCTCTGCATCCCAGAGGCTGAGCGATGTTTTACACGTCTCCACGGTGATCTCACAGTGCTATCACACTGTTCCCAGCATGATGGTGTGCTGTGAGGGGGGATTTACCCAAGCACCGTTTGTGTGTGTGAACCCACCATCTCCACCACCCACCCACACACACACACACACACACACACACACACACACACACACACACACACACACACAGTCCTGAGGTTGCTGATTACAGGACTGTGCTAGCGGAGTAAACATTACATCACTAGCACTGTGGATGGAGAGGAGAGGGGGTCTGGTAAGCATCTAGCCTGCAGTACTGTAGCCTGGCTGGTTTGATTACAGTTTGTTGTGGGCTCAGAAGGGGAGGTGGACTGTAGCCATCACTGTGTGATTATTATATGCTGACTGCAGTGACTGGTTACTCAGGTAACACTATTATCAAGCAGGCTGATCCATGATGTTGTTTCAGCAAAAGCCCAATGAAAAGTGAATGCAGTAACTTAGAGTCAAGGTATCCTAGACACAGATCAAATCACCTGTGTTATGTACTGTAGCTATTACATCTCCGTGATGATGTGATCCATCCATCTCGCTCCCTTTCTCCCCTCTGATAAGGAAACTGAAATCTCCTAACAACAAGGGCTCCAAATACCAAATGCTAACATTTCTCTGTCCATTCCTCCAGGTTTCCCACAGACCTGGATCAGGCCCACAGCTCTGAATGATACAGAAACATGTCTGATATGCTGCGGCCCAGGCATATCATCAGAATGTTCCATGTTTTCCATTCTTCCCCCATGGAGCTCCTCCAGGCTTCAGGATCTGAGGCATGCAAGGCCCAGAACAAAAAGCCTGCCTGGGGGATGAGGAGGCAGGGTGCGGTGCGGAGAGGGAACACTGGAATAGCTGGGCCAGCAGAGACCACCTGAAGGGGGGAAACAGGCACCGCTCCGCTCAGCCCTGTTCTCTTCTATCTGCCTTCCTTCCACCGCTGGCCTGGAACCAGCCGCAGTTGGAATGGAGAGGGAGCGTCAGTAATTACGACCCACGACTGAGGTTGTAATAAGGCCCCAGCGCCTGGGAAAGAGAGTGGGTGGAGAGGAGAGGAGGACGCAGTGTGGCTAACAGTACCTTACTACAGGGGGAATCAGTATACATCTCATAGAGAAAGCCTAGTGTGCGTTCAGAGAACTTGTAATGAATATGCAGAGCAGACCTAAGACAAAGCTTCCATGGCTTGCTGTGCAAAGAGGCTCACTTGTCACTCCATGAGCGACAGTTTACTTTAAATGAGATCTGCTACACAGGCCAGAGACTAAATGAAGAGTTTATTTCCAAAATATTATATTTAAGCAATAAGGCACGAGGGGGTGTGGTATATGGGACGACGCATCACAGACACAGCCCTTAGCCGTGGTATATTGGCCATATATCACAAACCCCAGAGGTGCCTTATTTGCTATTACAAACTGGTTACGAACATAATTAGAGCAACAAAAATAAATGTTTCGTCATACGTGTGGTATACGGTCTGATATACCACGGTTGTCAGCCAATCAGCATTCAGGGCTCAAACCACCCAACTACCAATTTTTCACATGTTTTTTCATCAGAAATTATTGCTGGATAAGAGCATCTGCTAAATCAGGATTTCGAAATATATGCCTTTTAGATCATAATGAATGTCATTATATTGATGGGGGGGACCTGATCCTAGATCAGCACTCCTAACATCTGTTCCAGAAACATCTGCTCCAGGTCATATGTTTCAGCACGTCACTTCCTGTTGAACGCAGAATGAGGAAGAGCTCGGTTTTATTTTTTTGAAAAGGTTGTTGTTTGAAAGTGCATTGGAATGGGCCAGCAGAGACCACCTGAAGGGGAATATTGGTAGCTATCTAGCTTCTTAGTTTGGATCCCGCGACGCAGTTGGCATCAGTTGCTGGGACTGCTTGTCTATTTCCAGTGATCCTGCCGACCAAGTACTGGTCTGAGGAGCTATTTGGTTCGCAGCTAGCCTAGCTGCTAGCTAGCTGCATATCAAGCTAGCAAAGGTTTTCTTGAACGCAGCCCGCGATGCGTTTAGCCATTGTGGCTGGGACCGCGGATTGTCCCAGGTTTGTGGCTGTCTAGATCCCTGCTGTTTGTTGTTTTCAATTTTCCCCGTGACCTGCCCTGTCTGGAACAGCGTAATCTACGTTGCTAGCTACCATAACAAAGACCAAAGTCGACGGGAGTACCGTTGAGCACAGTGGTGTATCTCTATCACATGTGAAGGATCTTTAAAAAAAAAAAATTAAAAAAGCGACCTACAAGCAGTTGTTACAACAACAGGACATCAGTTTGGTGTGTGAATCCATGACAACAATGACAGATGAATCAGACAAGGTACAATCAAGGCGGAACAACATGGTTGTGGACGGAATTGCAGAATCTCCACATGAGAGTCTGAGGACAGAGTGAGGGAAATGATCTCTGAGAAATTGAAGATGGACCACAGGAAGATTGAGGTGGAGCGCACCAACAGGACTGGAAAACCCACCACCGGCCCAGGTGACAGGCCCAGGCCGATAGTGGTCAAGTTCCTGAGGTTCAAGTACAAGGTAGCTGTTCTGGAAAGAGCCAAGAACCTTAGAGGAATGTATATCTTCTTCAACGAGGATTATCCTAAAGCTGTAGGCCAGAAGAGGAAAGAACTTATCCCAGCCATGAAGCTGCCAGAGCGCGTGGGGACATTGCTTACATCTGCTATGAGAGGCTCATTGTCCACCCTCCCTCCCAGAAGCCTGGAAGGGATGAGAGAGCCAAGCCTATGGGTTCATAGCTTCAACCCCGCAGCACACACACACACACACACACACACACACACACACACACACACACACACACACACACACACACACACACACACACACACACACACACACACACACACACCAATTGATTAATAGACTGCTGAATGTATTTTTTTTATCTTGCTTTGTCTGCTCTTTTCAGTATTATGTCTATCTCAGAGAAGCTACCCAGGAAAGGGCTGAAAACATCCCATATTAATATATATAGCCTTAGAAATAAGGTTCATGAAATCAATAACTTGTTAACATCAGATAACATTCATATATTAGCCATTTATGAGACTCACTTAGATAATTCATTTGATGATACATCAGTAGCTATAACATCTATAGAAGAGACAGAAATGCTTATGGGGGAGGTGTTGCTGTATATATTCAGAGCCATATCCCTGTAATGCTTATGGGGGAGGTGTTGCTGTATATATTCAGAGCCATATCCCTGTAATGCTTAGAGAAGATCTTATGTCAAGTGTTATTGAAGTGTTGTGGTTGCAGGTTCACGTTGCACAGCTAAACCTTTTCTTTTGGGGTGTTGCTGTAGGCCACCAAGTGCTAACACTCAGTATCTAAATAATATGTGTGAAATGCTTGATAGTGTATGTGATGTAAACAGAGAGGTCTACTTTCTTGGGGACTGAATATTGACTGGTTTTCATCAAGCTGTCCACTCAAGAGGAAGCTTCTTACAGTAACCAGTGCCTGTAATCTGGTTCAGGTTATTAATCAACCTGACAGGGTGTTTACAAACACTACAGGAACAAGATCATCCACATGTATCGATCACATGTTTACTAATACTGTAGAACTTTGTTCTAAAGCTGTATCCGTATCCATTGGACACAGTGATCACAATATAGTGGCTATATCCAGGAAAGCCAAAGTTCCAACAGCTGAGCCTAAAATAGTATATAAGAGATCATACAAAATATTTTGCTGTGACTCTTATGTGGACAATGTTAAGAATATTTGTTGGTCTGATGTGATTAATGAGGAGCATCCAGATGCTGCACTTGATGAAATTATGGAATTGGTCTTGACCTCTGAACTACAGCTTCCTGAAAGAACAGAAAGTGTTCTGTTCAAACTCCCTGGTCAACAAAGATTTATGGGGAAACTCTTAAGAAACTGACTGTTAGAACTGTTAAGCCTCCATGGATTGATGAGGAATTGAAAAACGGTATGGTTGAAAGAGATGGGGCAAAAGGAGTGGCTAATAAGTCTGGCTGCACATCTGACTGGTTACTGCAAATTTTGAAATTATGTGAATAAACTCAACAAAAAGAAGAAGAAACTTTATTATGAAGATAAGATCAATGTCATAAAGAATGATGGAAAAAAACTTTGGAGTACTTTAAATGAAATTATGGGCAGAAAGACAAATTCAATTCCATCATCGAATCAGATGGCTTATTCATCACGAAACCATTTGATGTTTCCAATTATTTTAATGATTATTTAATTGGCAAAGTGGGCAAACTTAGGCAGGAAATGCCAACAATGAACAGTGAGAAATTGTATTCATGCATAAAAAAACTAATAATGAAAGGAAAGCAGTGCAAGCTTGAATTTTGTTCGTGTTAGTGTGGGAGAGGTGGAACAATTATTGTTATCAATCAATAATGACAAACCTCCTGGCATTGACAGCTTAGATGGAAAGCTACTGAGGAAGGTAACTGACTCTATAGCCACTCCTATCTGTCATATTTTTAATCTGAGCCTAGAGGAAAGTCTTTGTCCTCAGGCCTGGAGGGAAGCCAAAGTAATTCCGCTACCCAAGAGTGGTAAAGCGGCCTTTACTGGTTCTAACAGCAGACCTATAAGCCTGCTGCCAGCTCTTAGCAAACTGTTGGAAAAAATTGTGTTTGACCAAATACAATACTATTTCTCTGTAAACAAATTAACATTAGCATGCTTATAGAGAAGGGCACTCAACATGTACTGCACTGACACAAATGACTGATGATTGGTTGAAAGAAATTGATAATAAGATTGTGGGAGCTGTACTGTTAGATTTCAGTGCAGCCTTTGATATTATTGACCATAACCTATTGTTGAAAAAACGTATGTGCTAAGGCTTTTCAACCACACCATATCGTGGATTCAGAGCTATCTATCTAATAGAACTTGGAGGGTTTTCTTTAATGGAAGCTTCTCTAATGTCAAACATGTACATTTTGGTATACCGCAGGGTAGCTCTCTAGGCCCTATACTCTTTTCTATTTTTACCAATGACCTGCCACTGGCATTAAACAAAGCATGTGTGTCCATGTATGCTGATGATTCAACCATATACGCAACAGCAACCACAGTTAATGAAGTCACTTAAACCCTTAACAAAGAGTTGCAGTCTGTTTTGGAAAGGGCTGCCAGTAATAAACTGGTCCTGAACATCTCTAAACTAAGAGCATTGTATTTGGGACAAATCATTCCTTAAGTTCTAGACCTAAGCTGAATCTGGTAATGAATGGCCTGGCTGTTTAACAAGTTGAGGAGACTAAATTACTTGGCATTACCTTAGATTGTAAACTGTCATGGTCAAAACATATAGATTCAATAGATTCAATGGTTGTAAAGATGGGGAGAGGTCTAGCCGTAATAAAGAGATGCTCTGCTTCTTTGACACCACACTCCAAAAAGCAAGTTCTGCAGGCTCTAGTTTTGTCTCATCTTGATTATTGTCCAGTCGTGTGGTCCAGTGCTGCAGGGAAAGCCCTAGTTAAGCTGCAGCTGGCCCAGAACAGAGCGGGAGGTTTTGTTCTTAATTGTAATCAGAAGGCGGATATAAATACTGTGCATGCCAGTCTCTCTTGGCTATGAGTTGAGGAGAGACTGACTGCATCACTTCTTCTTTTTATAAGAAACATTAATGTGTTGAAAATCCCAAATTGTTTGCATAGTCAACATACACACAGCTCTGACACACACACTTATCCCACCAGACATGCCAAAAGGGGTCTTTTCATAGTCCCCAAATCCAGAACAAATTCAAGAAAGCGTACAGTATTATATAGAGCCCTTATTGCATGGAACTTCCTTCCATCTCATATTGATCAAATAAACAGCAAACTTGGTTTCAAAAAACAGATAAAGCAACACCTCGCTGCACAACTCCTCTCCCCTATTTGACCTGGATAGTTTGTGTGTATTCATTGGTATGTAGGCTACGTGTGCCTTTTTAAAAATGTATGTAGTTCTGTCCTTGAGCTGTTCTTGTCTATTTATGTTCTGTATTATGTAATTCTGTATTATGTTTTGTGTAGACCCCAGGAAGAGTAGCTGCTGCTTTTGCAACAGCTAATGGGGATAATAATAAAATATAAAAATACCAAATACCTATGAATACGGTCTTAGGCCTCCCTGGTTCGCATTAGTAGTCCCTCTGCCACTCAGTCATACCACTCTTGTCTTAGAGACTCATTTGATTTTGCAGCTGACAGCCAGAAAAGGAGGGAAAGTGGGGAGAGGTGAAGCAAAGTAAGGTAATATAAAAGGCTGCAAGGTGATTCATCTTCCTTGTCTGTGTCTGGCCTTCAGGTGGACTGGGCCCAGCCTCAGAAGTGAAGGACTGTCTGACTCTGTTGAATAAAAACAAAGGACTTTGGGTAAACTCCACCGGGAGATAGTGAGGGAGGACTTGTGTGGCTCAAACAGCGCAGGCCAGTGAGAGAAAGAAAGACTAGTGGATAAGAGAAGGACAGAGAGAGACATCAAGGGAATGGGCTAAATAACTAAATAAACAACACTAAATAAACTTCAGTTTACACGGCTGATAGAATCTTGACTAGAACCCAAAAATTTGATCATATTACTCCAGTGCTAGCCTCTCTACACTGGCTTCCTGTTATAAGGCAAGGGCTGATTTCAAGTTTTTACTGCTAACCTACAAAGCATTACATGGGCTTGCTCCTACCTATCTTTCTGATTTGGTCCTGCTGTACATACGTACGCTACGGTCACAAGACGCAGGCCTCCTAACTGTCCCTAGAATTTCTAAGCAAACAGCTGGAGGCAGGGCTTTCTCCTATAGAGCTTTATTTTTTTTTATCCCATTTTCTCCCCAATTTTCGTGGTATCCAATCGCTAGTAATTACTATCTTGTCTCATCGCTACAACTCCCGTACGGGCTCGGGAGAGACGAAGGTCGAAAGCCATGCGTCCTCCGAAGCACCACCCAACCAAGCCGCACTGCTTCTTAACACAGCGCGCCTCCAACCCGGAAGCCAGCCGCACCAATGTGTCGGAGGAAACGCCGTGTACCTGGCCCCCTTGGTTAGCGCGCACTGCGCCCGGCCCGCCACAGGAGTCGCTGGAGCGCGATAAGACAAGGATATCCCTACCGGCCAAACCCTCCCTAACCCGGACGACGCTATGCCAATTGTGCGTCGCCCCACGGACCTCCCGGTCGCGGCCGGCTGCGACAGAGCCTGGGCGCGAACCCAGAGACTCTGGTGGCGCAGCTAGCACTGCGATGCAGTGCCCTAGACCACTGCGCCACCCGGGAGGCCAGAGCTCCATGTTTATGGAATGGTCTGCCTATCCATGTGAGAGACGCAGACTTGGTCTCAACCTTTAAGTCTTTATTGAAGACTAATTTCTTCAGTAGGTCCTATGATTGAGTGTAGTCTGGCCCAGGAGTGTGAAGGTGAATGGAAAGGCACTGGAGCAACGAACCGCCCTTGCTGTCTCTGCCTGGCCGGTTCGGGATTCTCTGCCTCAAACCCTATTACAGGGGCTGAGTCACTGGCTTACTGGTGCTCTTCCATGCCATCCCTAGGAGGGGTGCGTCACTTGAGTGGGTTGAGTCACTGACGTGATCTTCCTGTCCGGGTTGGCGCCCCCCCTTGGGTTGTGCCGTGGTGGAGATCTTTGTGGGCTATACTCCTTGTCTCAGGATGGTAAGTTGGTGGTTGGAGATATCCCTCTAGTGGTGTGGGGGCTGTGCTTTGGCAAAGTGGGTGGGGTTATATCCTGCCTGTTTGGTCAGAAAGGCCACAGTGTCTCCCGAGCCCTCCTGTCTAAGCCTCCAGTATTTATGCTGCAATAGTTTATGTGTCGGGGGGCTAGGGTCAGTCTGTTATATCTGAAGTATTTCCCATCTTCTCCGGTGTCCTGTGTGAATTTAATTATGCTCTCTCTAATTCTCTCTCTCTTTTTCTCTCTTTCTTTCTTTCTCTCTTTCTTTCTTTCTTTCTTTCTTTCCCTATGACCATGCCTCAGGACTACCTGGCCTGATGACTCATTGCTGTCCCCAGTCCACCTGGTTGTGCTGCTCCTCCAGTTTCAACTGTTCTGCCTGTGGAAATGGATTGATTGATTGGATCAAAATCCACCAACGAGAGAGGAATAGGAGAATAGAGAGAGAGAGAGAGAGAGAGAGAGAGAGAGAGAGAGAGAGAGAGAGAGAGAGAGAGAGAGAGAAGAGAGAAAGACAGACATATCGTGAGTTGGGGGCAAAGCTAGACAGTGGAGGAGGAGGCAGACAGACAGACAGAGAATCAGACTTATCCTTCCAGACTTTAAAAAGGGGATGGCACCCAATTCTTTATCTTTTCCTTTCATTTCACAAACTGGAATTCAAAACCTTTAATCATCAACTTGAGGAACATCAAACCATTTAATGGAATGATTGAATCATTTCATGTTTACTGCCAGAGACTCATCATTCGTACATGCCGTTTGCTTAACGACTCTTGAAATTAAAGCACTTAGCAATTAACATTGAATAGACGAGCTGAGAGACAGGTTGAAATGATATGTGACATACTAAAGGAGGCCATTCATTTGGGTTCAAAGAGAGCATATCCTAAGGGGTAATATAGAGACAAAGAGATTGAAAAGTATGTGTGTGTGTGTGTGTGTGTGTGTGTGTGTGTGTGTGTGTGTGTGTGTGTGTGTGTGTGTGTGTGTGTGTGTGTGTCTTGGGCTTTAAAACATTGATAATGTCTGCAGTATTAAACCTCAAACAATATGTCATAGTTGGAGCTAACTTTATTTGCTTTTCTCTGACTTGCCTTGTCCTCTCTGTTCCCTGTGGAACTTTAAACAGAGAACACAGAGGGGAACGTAATATAACACATAGATTTCATCAGCAATGCTTTGGAGTTAAATTACACACACACATATACACACTCTATGACTCAATTAAGGTTCACGTCTGTCTGTCTGTCTGTCTCTGTCTGTCTGTCTGTCTGTCTGTCTGTCTGTCTGTCTGTCTGTCTGTCTGTCTGTCTGTCTGTCTGTCTGTCTGTCTGTCTGTCTGTCTGTCTGTCTGTCTGTCTGTCTGTCTGTCTGTCTGTCTGTCTGTCTGTCTGTCTGTCAACAGACGAGATCAAAGACCACAGACGATCAAACACAGACCAGATCAAACTCCCACTAACTGTCACCTCACAGCTCTCGGTTGGATCTTGAATGGCCCCCTGTTCCCTATATACTTGGCTGCTTTTGACTAGGGCCCATAGTGTCCATTATATCGTCCACTATATAGAGAATAGAGGGTCATTTGGGACGCCCCTACTTATTGCAATCAATGGTAACCCCATTTCACTGACTTAAAAAAAAAAGGCACTACTCCTCTGAAAACAGTTATTCTCTTCTGTCTATGCTGCCTGTCTGGAGTCTTATAAACTAAGTGAAACACTTAAATGATGAAATTGAATTGAAGCCACTGAATAAAGTGCCAATCCAATAAGTAATTACCGTCAGAGAGAGACAAGGGCTCAATGGTGAGGGAGGACGTGCTCAGTGCTCCACTCTCTTTCCCCAGTAGACATGACTGCAATTAATGACCTAGGATA